>NC_069118.1:49723097-49955597 GCF_025612915.1 Magallana angulata
ACCTCATGAGCAGTTCCTGATACTCTGGGTCATCCTGCCACCACACCGGTTGTTTGGGACTGGCCCCCCCTGCAGCCTGACTGGGTTCCTGGCTGTCTGAGGATTCCTCAGGGAGAGGTTCTAGCCCCTCCTCGTCTTCTTCATCTGCCTCCCGCACTGTCACCACCTCTGTTTCAGTGAAACTTTCACCCTCCGAGGAATCATCGTCGTAACTTGTGGGAGTCTTGGGCATCTGTAGTTCATAGAAAAAGTCATTGTAATACACATCCAAAATAATTGTAGGATGAAGTAATCAACCAGAAAAGTTTTGAATATAAAATTATTTTTAAAGTTTAACACAAAAGGAAATCAATAAAGAAAGAACTGAATATCAATTAAATGTTTCAAATTAGGAATAAAATCAAGGAAGAAATGTGAAGGCAGGACATGTACCATTGGCTCTTTTTGTTTTAGTCATAAAGAAATAGAGATGTTAATCATGTGATTTATCCATCCCACCCTTAAAAATCAGTCAAAACAGAAGGCCAATAGCAACTTCATTCCATTAAAATGCAGCAGCGAGATAAATATTCACACAGATATATATATATATATATATATGGGTGATACAGAGTAATAGAGCTGTGCTTCTTTCCGATTGGATACTTGAGATTACAGAATTGCTTTTTCATTTAATTACCTTTTTACGAAATCTTTGGACCCGGGATTTCCAGAAGTCCTTTAACATCAAAGCTGGGGAGGTTTGAATACCCGTTTCTACAGCCCTACTCTCATCATCAGTGGAGCTTTCCTCCGAGGAAAACTCATACTTAATCTTAGGTACATGTACATGCATACCATGAGCCTTGCGGTTAGCAAAGAACGAACCACCACCTTTGAAATTACCACCACATTCCTTACAATCATTGATATCATAACTCCCTGTGGAATTTAACCTACGCCTGCGGGGCAACCTAGCAGAATACTGTACTGTATGCTCATGGGGGAAGTAAAAGGCTGGGAGTGGGGTAAAGCTCCCCATTCCACTGATGCTGCAGCTCTTCAGAGGTGATGGTTCTGAGAAGTTTGAAAGATAGGGAGAAAGCTTGGGAAGCGATTTACTTACAGTGTTGCTAGCAAGCTGAGACGATACACATTCTGGATTAGCTGCACTAGCCCCTTCACCTAATACACTTTCACTGTCACCAACCGACTCGGTAGGAGCAACAGTTTGGGATTCAGTTTTAACTTTAGTCACTTGGAAACGGCCTTTCTTGCATGTTTCCACTTTTGGTTCTCTATCATTGGACACTTTGTCCACCATGTATTGCATTGTCTGTTTCACATCGTCCGAAATGTCAGTCAAACATCTACTAGCATCAGAGACCAAATGCGACTCGTCGGAGATAGATCTACTGATGAGAGGATCGTCCTTGACCGCACTCACTTGAAATCTCTTTTTGACACTGTTCTCTTGAGAAACCTCCGAAGGAACTTTATTTACATCCTCCTGTTTCAAACTTTCCAAGGACAAACTTGGAGTCACAAAACCGGATTCACTTCCAGAAGGTCCTACACTTTGAGCACCATGTGTTTCACTTCCAGAGGGAAACACGTCAGCCCCTCCAATATTTTTCTCCCTGCGTGAGCCAGTCGTACGGATTTTCATTAACTCCTGATCAAGTGTCTGTAGATCCGCAATGTTTGCCTTTTTGGATCCCCCTGGTGGCTGATCAGAGGCGCTGGACATTTTCCCCTGACTGTCCGGGTCTCTTCTCCTGGATAAAGTCGGAGAGGAAGGATGAGAGGATCCGGTCACGCCCTGGTCCATCATCATGGAGGGCGGGATCTGCTGGTGTTGCTGTGTCTGGGTCGAGGCCCCCGTCACTGTGTGGTAGAACGGACCAGGGAACATCCAGTTAGGGTTGGGCTGCATGAACATCTGGGGAGGTTGCTGAGGATGAGGTTGTTGAGGATGAGGTTGTTGAGGATGAGGCTGTTGAGGATGAGGCTGTTGAGAGTGGGCCTGTTGCAGGAAAGACATGTACCACATATAGTTGTTGTAGTATTGCATCTGTAGCTGGTACATGGGATCATACGCAGGAATTGGCGGCATCATCATTGGGATCTTGGGATACATCTGTGGCTGCACTGGTTGCTGTGGCTGGATGTTCTGGGGGAGACTTATTGGCGGTACGATGTTGGAGAGATTCCCAGGAGCAGACTGACTGGCATTCAAACTCTGCTCCATTCCCTGGCTACTGGACAGAGGGTCAACCTGTGGATGCGTAACCTGATGTTGAGAACCAGGCAGAGCTGCTTCTTCCAACTGTGATGGCTGGGGTGGCAGCTGTTGCTGAACATGTTTCCCTTGTTGGTGTTGCACAGGTTGTGGTCCTTGGGATTGCTGGTGTTGCACAGGCTGTTGTCCTTGGGATTGTTGGTGTTGCACAGGCTGTTGTCCTTGGGATTGTTGGTGTTGCACAGGCTGTTGTCCTTGGGATTGTTGGTGTTGCACAGGCTGTTGTCCTTGAGATTGTTGGTGTTGCACAGATGGTTGTGCTTGGGATTGTTGCTGTTGCACAGGTTGCTGTCCTGTGGGTTGTTGATGTTGCACTGCTGACTGTTGTCCAGCCTGGACATGCTGTGGATGCTGCTGTTGCCCAGCAGCCTGTTGGTGTTGCTGTGTTGCAGGTTGTTGCTGTATCGGCTGTTGTGGCATCGACGGTTGCTGTGATGTTATTGCTTGTGTGGTCTGGCTTGTCTGATTAACCTGGGGTGCAGATTGAGCCATTTTCGGTGGCACCATCTGAGGGGCATGTGAACTCTCAACACTTGTTCGCCTCCTGGGTATATTTACTGAAGCAGTAGACTGGTCTTCTCCAATTTGATTTGGTTGATTTTCTGAAACAGGTGTCAGATTTGGAACACTTGGTGATGACCCTTTCTCTATTGTAGCCTCAGTTTGAGCTTGTTGCTGAGAAGTGTGGGTCAGTTGTTTCAGCTGCTCCTGTAAAGCTGAAAAATCCACGGGAACGGCAGCCTTCCTGGAGATGGATTTATCAGAATCTGTGCCATTTCCTGCATCACTATCAATGATACTCCCAGCGCCCTGTGTGGTGGACTGATTGGATGTTGGTAGAGAATTATGGGTATTCTCCGGGGAAATGTAATTGTCGGAAATGTTTGTTTGTTCCTCGTTGTCGTCTTCTGATATTTTCGATTCCAGTATTGTCGGCTCCATAACTTTGCTTACGATGAAACTTCTCTTCTTGCTTTCTATAACACGAGACTCTGACTTTTTCTCCCTCATCTGAACTTGATGAAGTCCATCGACCCCGTCCAAGATTTCGTGGACACCAGCATCGTTCCTACTATCATCCGATGTTTGTCCACTGTCTCCGTCCATGTCAAAATGCAGCCTCTACAAAAAACAAACAAAATTATACGCAATTTCTTCAAAGTTTTTTTTTTTCTGGGAGTGGCTTGCTTTAATGTGAACAATGTTCTGTGCAAAAGCCAGCTTGCAAATTAAAATGTGTTGGAAATGTCAACCTTTGTAATCTCATTTTGACAAAAACGTAAAATATTTCCAAGATACTCCCTATTACCATACAAAGCATTCATAAGGAGTATGTACCCGACCCAAAATATATCGAAAGAAAGACATCAGATTTTCACATGCCAGAAATTAAAAGTGTAATAAGATCACAATCCTTTAATTTTGTTTTTCAAACCCCCCCCCCCCCCCCCCCCCCCACTGAGAATATGCCATCCGAGATGAAAAGGTCTGACAAAATAAATTTTAAATGCTGGATTTTAAAAGCAGCTGAAAAAAAACTTTTTTTCTAATTTTAAAAAAAAAAACTTTTAACCAACAATAATAAATTCTAGAAAGTGAATGGTGCATAATGAAAATGGACTTTCTGAATACATGGCAAGAATCCAGATTATACATGGGATATCAATGTACATGTAGTTAATCTATCCTACATTGTCTTTTCTCATGGATACATGAAGACAGTTAAAAATCTTAAATTTTATCCTTGTTAGACAAGTACATGTTAATACATTTGTACACTGTGAAATATTAGTTTTTTTTTTTCTAGCATCTACTTCTAGTTTCTGAAAGGAAAAAGTTACACTGGACGAGACAACTTTTAATTTTCATATATTTTTTTATCTTTCCTTTCCTTCACCAACATGAATACTTGAACACACAGTAATAAACATGCAAGGAGAGGTGACTGGATGGAGAGAAAAAAGATACAAGAGGCGCAAACCTTGTGAGTAGAATGACGCTTCCCTTTATGCCCTCGCTTAACGGCCTATATAGATGGTCAAAAAAGAATTCAAAAGACTTCACAACAACTTGAAGAGAAATGATTAAATGCCAAGTCTAAGGTAACCAGAAATTGTAACACAGCATGCCAACAACAGAATTTTATCAGTGAAATTCAAGTGTTTGGTACAATTTCAGACAATTGGGTTTTCTACAGGGGACGTACCTTAACAGCCTCCACCTCTAGCGCTGTGGGTCGTACTTTCCTGACCGTGCAGGGACTGGAGGTGGGGGTGCTGGTGCAACAGCTGAGGATGGTGGAGATAGCAGTCTCTGCATTTTCCTTAACACTGTGGCCCACTTCCTCCAGGAGTTTGATCACCATGCCTGACTGGGCCTCTGGCAGCAAGTCTTCTTGAACCTTAAATAATGTATTTACCAACATTGTGAACATATTCAATTGTAATGCAAATACAGACATGTTAACCTCATCTCAACAACTTTCTTCCTGTACCACCATGCTAAAACTCATCCCATCCAACTTACTGCACAATCACATTGTAAACATTAATTTCACAAGTGCTATTAATCATTTTCAATATACCCAGACTTTATTCAAGCCTAAAAATGTTAAGACTTTCAAGTTGCCAAACACACTTATTCTCTTACTTTCTAATCAGCTATTTTCAAAATTCATGTAACACATACAAAATAAAAACAACATTCTAATACGAAAATTTGAGAAATAACATTCGCAGAAAAAAAATCACATCTACATTGCTAACTCCACTTTCTATCCTTACCAAGCTCTCGGCTATCTCCTGGGGCTTGTCGTTCTCCAGGGAGAACTTAAAGCAGATGGTGTTTTTGTTGGAGATCTCCAGCTTACACTCGACCTCACCCGTCTCCTTCACCACACTCAGGATCGTCAGCCGCGGGTTCTTCTCCAGCGTCTTCCTCCTCTTCACTCTATTTCGCTTCTTCTTCTCCTCAGTCTTGGCAGCAATCTGTTCGTTTTCACTAAAAAGGTGGTTGCAAAGAAGTGTTACATTTTAACTCCAATCACTTTATCATCCTATTCTTTAAGTACTACACACCAAGATGTGATTAACAGGTGAAAACAAAGGAAATCAAAATCAGGCGGGGTTTTCAAAGATACCACAAATGATCATTTTGACTTAATTTCAAGAAATCATGTTTTCGCAAAAAAATCAAACCCCTGTAAAAAAAAAAATCTATAGAGTAAATCTTTAATCACACACAAATTATTACTCAAGATGCATTCAAACTTCTATCCAAAATCTATTGCTATCAAATAACTGTAAATATAAGGTTAAAAACATGATATGTAAAGCAATATTAATAGTATATCTCTTGTGTTTCGCTCCGTTTCTAGTTTTGGCCCTGTACCTTTCTCTGTTACACTGCTCTTGTTCCTGCTGAAGGAGAGAGAGACTGGCCCCCAGGTTGGTCTGGGAGGGTCCACTGCTGGCCGAGGAGCTGGCCTTGGGGGTACTGGTCCCGGGCTGGTGCTTCGTCTGGTGCTGCTGGGCCGCAGCGATGTTCAGTTGTTCCAAACTCGAACACTGTCAATCAAAATGCATTGAAAAATAAAATTCATTTTTCCACATATTCTCTCCATTTGAAACTGATCATTATATTTCAGTAATAATTTTTTTTCTCATAATATACCACAGTATAATTTCTACCTAATATCTAAATCTTTGTTGTTTCAAATATGCAGGTACATGCGTGCATTCGCTATATAGAATGTCTCACAACTATAGATTTCTAAATCAGGAACACTTGATACAGATTCATGGATAAATTTCCTCTTGTGATCATTAGATCTCTTTATCCATTATTACCATTTTTTTATAAAAAAAAACTTTAGGAAAATGTGGACACAGTTTACCTACTCTGTCCTATTTCATTATCATAAACTAGAGAATCAATTTTGTCATAAATCTGACATATTTTTTTTCAAAACAGAGAATCACTTTGAAAATGAATTATAAATGTTAACTTCTATCATTTGTTTCCATTAAATTCTAGTCAACAATATTTGTAAATTGTAAATTTTGAAGATGTTTCAAAAGAGCAGCATCTTTAAAGAAAATTAAATAACACCAACTTCCAGGAAAAAAAGGGAAGATTATTGGTACATACAATACATTGAACATATATCAATACACATTTTACAAACTTTAAGATTTAAACAGCAGCTAATTAAGAGAAAAGCATGAAAAGTGTCAACAAAAATCAAATGAGGAAACACTTAGCAGTGGAAAGCAACAGACAACTTTAAGTGCTATGTGTACTAAGGGCTAATGTCTGAAGGGTAAAGATCATATATAAGGATATATTTATAGTCCATAGTATTCTCTTTCCTAACTGTAAAGAGTTACATGTTTGTGGAAAAATGTCGAGAAGGATGTCAATTAAATACTGTGGTTTCATTAATATTGAAGGTTATCAATTTTCGTGGATAAAGTGAAAATCTGAGTTTCAAGGATACGTAAATTCGTGGCCAATGACCCTTTCAATTCAAAATGTGAATAGAAATTGCGTTTCAATGAACATTTAATTTCATGGATCAACTTAACAACGAAATCCACGAAAATTGGTATTCAACGAATATTGATGAAACCACAGTAGTGTTTTCATGTTGCATTTGGGAATTCATTATAGAGGGTTAAATTTGGGGAAAATATGTAGTGATAGCGTCACTAAGAATCAAAGTTCTCTATTACTGTTACAGTGTACGAGAACTTCCAGTGCCTAAGAGACATTCAAGTCTTAATTAAATGACTAAAACTACAAATTCAGCACTACAAGTAGGAAAGGCCTATTTAGAGGTCTACACAAACATACACATGGCCCATTCTTAAAAGCCTGTACTGTTTTTCTGTTAGTCAAACACTGCTCACACTGTATTCATGCTAGCTTATAATTACAAACAAGTCTACAAAAAGCCAACAGATTATGGATACAGAAAAAGATGTGGAAAAGCTTGTGACTTTCTTTAAACATGTATCTGTAACATAAAGGTGTTCAAAGGAAGATCTGAAGCACAGCCCCTAAATAATATAACCAAGGTGGAGGCAGTAAACACACAAGTGAACTACCGGCGTGAGAAAAGCAGAGTTGTGTGTTACATGTAAGGCAGTATCTACAATGTAGTACATTAGAAATGACCCAATACTCTTGCCAGACCTTGCTGTATAATCGCGACGGGACACTTGCTACTTTCTTTAACATTGGGGAAGGAGCGTCTTTCACAACCTGGTTAATAGACGATTTGATGTGATACAATCAGTACCAATCCCAAGTAGACATGTATGAAGAGAAGTGTATCATGATTAGTACATAGTTGACACATCTAACAATGCGCTGAAACACTTAAAGACAATGATGCCTGCATGAACATTTAAATGAATGAAAACTGTGCAGAATTAACAAATGACAAGAGAAACTTATAGAAAAAGAACAGAATGTATTCTTTCGAAAGCATAACTGTGAAATCCATTACAAAGGCCAGAACTTACAAGCCTTAAATCATGAAGCTGAAAGCTACACATCTCATTTTTAGAATAAAATGAATATATTAAAAGCACAATTTCTGGCTGACCAATACCTGACTGAGTTGTTTTTGGTGATTGACCACTTGACCCACACTGGAAGTGGAACATATACTGTCAGATCTCTCCTTCTTGTACTGCAATCAAAAAAAAAAATCCATCTTTTACACAATATTCATACTTTTAAATGATACTTCAAACTCGGCCAATATAACCAAAAAAATTGACGTTCATTACCTTGTGTTTGTATTTCACTGTACAAATACTATTGGTGTTTTAGGGTGTAAAGCTTTTTATTTTGGCTTGACTAAAGTTAGGTTATTGATTTAGAAGTACCGAACACAAACCTGATTTCCGTCCAAAAGATTTTCAAATACCTCTCTGGGAACACCAACAGGAATTGCCGCTGAAAATCAATTATTTTGCAAAGTTAAAATGAAATCTAACACAACATTCAATTGAATTATCCCCCTTAAACAAGCGTTCCCGGAACAACAGCATGGGTGGGTGCTCTGCCATTCTTTCCTGTAAAGACCAGTCTACGTTTTACAAAGCTAACTTTAATCAGGAGAGAGACACCCATATCGTGACAACCCCCTTATTCACCTTGTGTTTCCTCTAGGCTGCTGGAGGGCTGTAATGGTTGTGTCTGGGGGGTGGCTTCGTTCACCGTCGGGGGCTGGGGTTGTTGTTGGGAGGACTGCTGTTGGGAAACGTTCTGGGAATCAGATGACTGACCAGGGGAAGTCTGTCCAGGCTGAAAGATAGTAAAATAATATTGAATTAAACTACATACTTTAAAAGAAGAAATATTCACCAGACGCATGTTCAGCAGAGTGCTCAAGAGTGACCATCAAAATTTGTGTTGTGGGCATAGGGAATTGTGGTGAGCAAACATCAGTACTCGCTATGTTTAACATGCCTCCAGATAATTAAGTTTGTTTTCTTATTGTTTACATACATTATCAACAATCAATGACCTGTAGTAAATCTTCCTCCACACTAACCTGTGTCTGGGGCTGACTGGACTGGTCTTGCTGTGGGGGTGGGGGCATGGCCTGCTGGCTGGTCGACTGGGCTGGGCCACTCTCTGAGGAGCTAGCTGACACGCCCTCCGCTGCCTTGGCCATTCTCAGCGCAATGATTGGCTGTGTCCTCTCCTTGATTTGTCGCGTCACAGTTTTGACATCCTCCTCCACTAGATAGCCAGACTTCACCTGTAAAAAATGATGAAAAAATTTATTGAAAAACCCATTGGCTCAAAAACAATTACCGTTAATGTTTTTATACTTATAAAGCAGATTTCATCATTAAGTCATTTTTACTAATTTTTAAGTTTATTCAAATCTTACATTTCATTCTCCTTTTAAAAAAGAAAGGCAAAATAAAACAAGTCAATGCATGTGTACCATTTCTAAAGCCACATCCTCAGCTTGATCATTATCTAGGTCAAACTCGAACTGAATGGCCTCATTTTCCTTGTGCTTGTCCCTTCGTTTCTTTGGGTCGACGACACGGAGTCGTAGGGCCACAATGTTAGGGGGCGTTTCCCCGTCCTCCCTATTCGCCACCTCCACACTCAGCCCAGTGTCCTCAGTGAAGAAATCCAACTGGAGCAGGGTTTTGGCTGAGGGTCTACAATCAGAGAGGGACTTTATAAAGTTCTACATTTAAATGCAGTAAATTTAATTTCAAAATGTCCACAGAGCAATTTTTAGTGTGCAATCTCAGACTGATAAACAACATGCACAAAATTCCCAGAAGAAGTAACATTAAACATGTTTCTGTTACGTCCCAGTACATAGAAACATTCCAAATAATAAAATTGAAAAGATTAAAGTTAAAATCAACAGTGTAATCACCTGTCCTGTCTGTTTGTCTGTATACAGCTGTCGATAATCTTCTTGATTTCTTCGTTCTCCAACTTCTCAAAGGCCTCCGGTCTCACACCCTGTTAAAATAAACAGACAAGAACAGCTTGAATGCACAGTTCTTACACTTAAAAACAACTCTTTTACAAGGCAGCTGGAAAATATCAATTGCATTTTTTTGGCTACAAAATTTAAAGGATATTTTCACATACCGTTGTCACTCTCCTGTAGATCTGAGCCGCATTATGGCATTCCTTATACGGATACTCCGATGTGGCCATTTCCAACATGCACATCCCGAAGGCGTACACGTCTACGGACTCATCGTAGTGTTCCTCGTACATTTCCGGTGCCATAAACTCCGGTGTACCTTAAAGTAGACAGAAGACGTTCTTTGTACCTAGAAAAAGGAAAATTTGAGGAGGAACCCCGATTAGGTGTGCAGAATGAGAAGATGGATGCTGCTGCCTGTAAATGAAGATTTTGATTGGTTAGGTACCTGAAAAAATAAATTTGTAAGTTGTGTGAACCACCAGAAGCAGTACAGGAATCTTACCTTAACACCTGGCATTATCATGAATAATAGGAGTCTATAAGAAAGTAATCAGAGAGATCATGTCCATAATTAATACACCATCATATATTTCGTTTTGGTTTTTTTTTCTCACAACATTACTTTACCATGGCTTTGAAATTCATTTTTATTGTGCAATTTCAAAAGATTTTTTTTAAATTTGAAACCATTATTTTTAATCTAGAGCTCAAGTGAATTGTGTAACTTGCTAAACATGGTTTTCAAATTCTATACTTACACTCAGTGGGGACCCATACTTACTTTGAGACCAGACATGAGTTTTCACTTAACTACATTTGCTATTTGGTTGGTCTGGTGACACAAAGGTCAAATGTATCACATACAAAGCAATGTCCTATTTATTTGTGGTCAAAAATCAATGTAAAGGGCAAAACAAAATAATATCACAAGGAAACGACAGATCTTTCCGAAAAAAATATAAGATTTCATTTCTTAAAACTTTCATTATATACTCATACTTACTTCTCCTCTAACAAAAACCTATAAGGAAGAAATCAAGGAAAAAAAACACACACACAAGTAGTTTAAACTTAAACAATGTTTCAAATGACTAAAGTAGATAGTTACCTATAACGCTCTTTGCAAAAGACTTGTTCTTGAGTGTGGCTAGTCCCAGATCCCCTATTTTGACGGACCCCGTTGTGCCTGTGATGAAGATGTTGTCACATTTTAGGTCCCTGTGTATAACGGGTGGGTCTCGTGTGTGGAGGTAACAAAGCCCCTTCAGAATCTGCTTGCACCAGCTCTTTAACACTTTGGCATTGATCTTCTTAAATCTCTTGATGTAGCTATACAGAAAATAGGAAAGGAGTATTCAACATGCATCAAGGATACACAATACTGTACAGATAATCAATATATTGGCTACACACACAATGAACACTGGTCTTTGTATTTTCTTTGAAGAAACCTTGGCAGTGTGGTTTTTTCTCTCTCTCCATTGTGTATGTTTCAGAAAGAAATTGGGGCAGAAGTAACCAACTCTTTTATTAATAAGACACTTGAAGTTGGAACCAGACGAATCTAATAAATTCTCTGAGGCTTAAACAGGATATAATACAGTCGATGGTTCTGCATTCTTTCACCATATGTATCTTGTTAAAACAAATTACTAAAGTACATTGCATTATAAAAAAAAAAAGACGAAATTTGTTGGATTGGCAAGTTTTCTGTGCAAAAGCATTGCAAAAACATAAATGTATTTCTACAATACAGAATAAGGATTCAGATTACAGCCGGCACGACCGCTTTGATAATGTAAGTGGGAGGACAAGTTACTGTCACACAAACATTGATTTTATCCCTGTTCTTTTCACACATTATAACCAGGCCAGGATGAGAGCGTGCATGTGTGTGTGTGCTGCAGAGCTAAAGCTTTTAACCAGGTTAAACCTGTAATGGCTGTCTGCAGGACACACAGATTTAAAATCAAAAAACGTTTTAATAATTCATACAGGTGCAACAATTTCTGCACAGAGGCGGCTTGGCAGATTAACTGCATTTTATCTGCAGCGAGCAGAGCACTGTCGTGCTAGATAGCATCAGGAAACCCTATTCAAATACCAGCCTCCCAGACACAAACAGCATAATACAGGGAACAGACAGCTGAGTATTATAGCTACCAATTCCATTTCCTCGTCTACCACAATACTTACGTTTTGAGGGTCCCAGATGTCATGAGTTCTGTCACAAGTACGATGATTTTTCTATTCCTCATGTTCGGTTCTTCCCAAGAATCGTAGAATCTGACAATGTTGGGATGCTGTAACTCCTTCAACATTTCAGCCTCCTCTCGAAACCTCTGTCTTTCACTCTTGTTCCATTTCTTATCCTGAAGTAAAATTACCCATTTATAATGAACATGACAAGCTTATAATCATAGGTGGTGTCATATTTAACATCACAGAATAAATTAATATTTCTTCAGATCAATTTTTTAAGTTCTATTGATGAGATTCAGTAGTGCAAAAAGCCAAAAAAAAAACTTTCTTTTAAGTATGTTTGTTGACGCATTATATCTATGATACTATTTCAGAGAAAACGTGTGACACTGCGGCTTTGACCCAGATTTTGTTGAAAAGGAAATGATAGGACAAGAGGAGACAATTGATAATTTTAGAGTCTAGTTTCCTGCTTAATCGTAATTTCCAGTGGTTACACCATATCTTTTTTTATGCTAATACCAATGATGGTTATCATGAGTTTTATAAAACTAATTCTGTGTTCAATGCCAGACACACAGTTTCACAACAATATTACACACAGCTACATCTGTGCATGGTATTTGGGTTTATAAATTGTAAAGATAATATTCAATATTGTTCAACTTTAACTATTTCATGAGAGGTCTTTAAATACTATAAAAGATGATGATAAATTGAACTAAAGGCAATTTGGCTAGCATAGAGAATTACTATACTGGCAAGTCTTTTAACCCAAAGGAACCCCAAGGGTTCCTTGGTGATAAAAGCTGCACCCTTTATACCACTTCTAAATTAGACAGAATTTACTTAAAGAAACTAACATTTCTATTGCCAAATGATGGTGCTATCTTAATTAACATGCTTGAGGAACTTTAATGATAGATAACAGAGTGTTTGTAAAACAGTTAAATAGATAACTGTTAATAACATCATCTAGTATTAATTGGCCATTCTTCTCACAAAAATAATTTAGCCCAGAATAAATTGTATTAGAAGGGGGAAAATTTGTTATGTCTAATGCCAAAAAAATCAAATCATTTGTCATGTTCATAATTGATTTACACATGCAGTTTCTTAAAGTGTATTTCCTTTTTAACATGGCCTTCATCAGTTTAAGTAAATAATGACCAAAAAAAATCCCATAAATCATGACTTATCTCCTTAAATCATTGTTTTATTCCTTTTCTAAAAAAAAAAAAAAACCAGTGTGTTATATACCTGTAATTCACACCAAGCAACAGCTACACCAGTTTCAGTATCTAAGCCTTTATACACGGTCTTAAAAGAACCTCTTCCAATTTCAACATCAAACTTGAGAAATCTTCCATCTGGCGACGTAGCCACAGCTTTTTCATCGTTTTCATCCTCCTTTTTCCCAGATTCATCATCCTTCCTTTCAGTAGCACCATCGAATTCCGAACTTCCATCCCCAACTTGTGCCAAATCGTCACTTTCATCAATGTCTTTGGAACTCAAACTTTTTCCTATCGCACTGTCTATCGTATCACTTGATTCATCGGTTAACACAGCCGATTTTTCTTTATTTCCATCGGGTCGAATGACAGTTGTAGTCTTGTCTATTGTAACAGATCGCCGGGAACTTGAACTTGGAATGACGTGAAATTTGTGCTTGATTTTTTCATTTTCTGGTTTTTGAACACTTTTGGGATCTGGTCTTGATTCATCTGAATTATTACTAATATTACTAACACTAGTATCTACTTTGTTGGAATCTTTGACGAAAGTTTTCTCCTTTCCATGAGTCTTTTGTGAACTAGACATTGCATTATCTGTTGAACTAGACGGAATACTGCTTAGTTTCTCTTTCTCTTTTCTAAGTACTCCTACACCCTTAATCTTTCCAGACGGTGAATATTTTTCACTATGACTTCCGTTTATTGCTTGTACCTTTGCCGTCCAATCGTCCGAAACACACTTCCGTTGCTTGCCGATTCCTCCAAACCGAGAACTTCGTGTTCCTACTTTCGAGACGTGATCTGGAGATTGCCTTTCACCCAAGGTTCTGTCAGATATCCTACGATGTGTATTCCTTTGTCCCATATCATTACTCACTCTTTTGTTGATTTTGCTTGAGGCAGGCAGTCCTTGTTGTTTCACAGGTTTCCTGTGCAACTCATGAGAATCTTCATCCGTCGTATGAGATACATCTCCATTTACACTTGGTCGGACAGTCTTACTCATGATTTTCACAACACCAGCTGGAATCAAATTTGTATACAAGAAATCTGATACTTTAAATCTGACCAGTGAGTGTCTAGCCCTACTGCAGGTTTAAAGTACAGCTTCTTATCATTGGCAAAAATGTCATTATGTCACTATAATAGCCAACAGTAACACTTCGTTAATACTGTAAATACCAATACTGTCCGTCACACTACCTGTAACCTTCAGTTTCTATCCTATTTCACTGTATCACAGAAATAATCCGCACACTATATACCTATTACGTGTCCTGCTATACGTATAAACACGAGAATAATTGGCTGTCTGACCCACTTCCAAAATCTAAACAAGGTCGACGATTATGTTCAATCAAATCGATCGACTTTAGATTTTGGACTAAAACGCAGTTAAAAATTCCTGCTTTTTTAAAAGAAATGTTCATCCACTTCTGGGGATCCGTTAACTCCTCGTCTCTCGTCATAGTTTGATATTAATCATGACCACTTATTGAACGACAGCATTCCATGAACCAGACAGGAATATAATTTGTAACCAATGTGTGAATATAAACTCTGTCCCCACACCGACAATTTCACTACTCTCCTACAAGAAAGCTATCCGATGGATGTGATATCCATATCGGACACCTAAACACTCGTTTTCAAATATAAATCCACATATTTGAAGTTTTACTCTTCCCACAGTGTTCACAGTATAATCACAGCCTTTTCAATGGCGACGATTCACCTCAGAATGCATTGGGCTCGCGCATGAATATGACTGATATTTATTTCTATTAATGTAAATTATAAGATTCTCTAAATATTTTTTTATACAGTAAACGTGTTGATATAATATACTGTTTAGTCACGTAACGCAAATACTGATTCCTAGTTAAAGTATGATATAAAATATTTAAGAACTATATTGTGACGAACATTTCACTTGCTTTGCCGGAAGTACGACTGCTTATCGTCTGCTACGGTTAGCGCTCCTTCTGGGGCGTATTGAATGTGCGTGTAGTATATGTACAGATGTTATAAATGTAGGATTATAATTGACAGCGAGTTTTTATTAACACAAGACCAATGTTTGAAATTTCAGACATACTTGGGAAATCCAGATACAAAGTAGTTCCAGGTCTAGGTCGTTTTTTTTAAATGAATTATTTGGCAGGGGGGGGGGGGGGTGGGGGAAGTGGGGTTAACTGTTTACCCCTACAAAACTTATAGATACATTGTAGTGTTTCTACAATAATATTATACGTATTTTTTTATAGTTAGGCCTACCAAAACTGAAAAATTGTTAATTTTCAACACCTTCTGGGTGGGGAGGGGGTATCTTAAACTTTAGTTTTAATGGTAATTTCGTTTCCCCATCCCCACCCCCGATGCCACATGCCTGATATTCATTTACATGCAAATATATGGATATGTAAGATTTTTTTTCAATATTAACATATTATTGGTATACAAGTGTGTCACAATAGCATTTTGAGAGAAAAACATGCATTGGTAAATGAATGATTTTAGCTTTACCTCTGGGAGGCATCCCGGAATTACGTACGAGGCCAAAACTGGAACAACATTCAAGACGTGGCTGGGGTATATGTCTTCTACGAGAGAAAAATAAAAATATATAATCCAGACAATCTCATTGAATTCATCAGTATTTGTTTGTGATCATTACATGTACGTTGGTCAGCTAGAGCAACGTCAAAAAGAAGATACGTTTTAAAATAACTTATTTCACACCATAGTAAAGATTAATACATATATAATTATCGAGTAAGATAATTTTGCCAAATGAAATGTTTATTTTGATATTAATTCTCATCATTAAGTTTGAAAAATGTACACATGGTCTAACAAGTGTTGTTATTTTCTTTTTCTTTTTTTTTTTTTAAATTTTATAAATCTCCTATTTTTGTTTCAACTCTAACCGAGATATTATATAGAGGCAGGTAGTAAGTCGAGATTTATCATCGCGTCACGGGATTATATCTCTTTCTCACGGGGTATATATGACTCAAGTATTTAAAAAAAAACCTTTGCCAAACTTGCAAATTAATAATTTTAACCTTCCCAAATATTTCCGTGATATGAGAGAGAGAGAGAGAGAGAGAGAGAGAGAGAGGTCTAACTAACACTTGAAACATGGCACTTAATTTTCATCTGAAAAATAAAGTCCTTGATTTAAATATACTGCTGTTTCGCATGATATATTATGATGATTTTGCACTTTATGACTTTTGAATGGACGTCCTTACAATCGAGTCTAACTTATTCCTATATGAATATGCTGAGTATTGCAATTAATGTCATTGCTCTGAATAAAGTAAGATTTGCGAAAGCTAATTTCTATAATCAATTGTTGAAAACAGAAGAAATAAAATATATCCCTATTGAACTGAATTTTTTTTTTATCAAATCGATATTTGAACTCAGTTTTTCTTATCAACCTATCCCAGACAAACATAGCGAAGGGTTTATTACATTAAGGTGGAACAGGTACATACAACATGTCAAGATTATGAATGAAAAAACTTCAAATCTTTCATTTAAATTCCCTATATCACCTCCCGTTTTAAAATAGGGTGTATATACCTTTACCTACTAAACCAGTCAGACGGTATTTTGAGTCGATCGCGTCTTCAGCTATTCGTTGTGTATATAAACCAAAAGGTTGGAGAGGTTGCTTATATGTACAGACGATATATTAAAGTCCCCGTGAGAATTTATATTAACACACACACATACTGACCCAGTAGGCATATCTCGGTGAATGCCTCGGCCTGGCGTATATTCCACAACTTTTATATATATTACAAGTATGTTTACAGGTCAGAATTTGGTCGAAAGTTTCATGGGGGCCAACTTGTTTGTGTAATTCTATGGTGATTCATGCATCATTATCATACGGACATGGTAGATAGGGGATGACGCCTTACCTCGGTCCATTTTTACAGTAAACACCTAGCTGTACTAAAAGATGTTATTTACACAGCTACGTGTCTTAATATATGTATATATATACAATATACTTTATATTTTATCAATGAATATCCGTAATTCATAACCCCATGACTTATGCATGCTAGTCCTTGAACTTTTGCTCTTCGCAATTTACGCACGAAGAGATATCAGCAGAAATAAAGATGTATTCATTGTATGGGGAGGGGGGGGGGGGGGTTAAGATTTTTCCTTTCTGTCTGTATTTTTTTTTTATAGATTTGCAGCAAAAAGGTGGCTTTGCATGTTCTTGTTTTGCATGCATGGTAACAAATGAAAAGAATTTAATTTCTTAGAACTTCGTAAAGCTTACAAATGTCAACACTGCGTCCCCATTGCTTTTAATTGCCAATAAAAATTCTTTCAACCAGAGCTGAACCAAAACAATGTTGTATAATTAAAATGTTATAAATGTTTTACTGTTGCGCCTCACACAGTACACACAAAAATGCCTTAGAAGCAATTTCAACTTTTCAAACATGTACCGCATGCAATTAATTCGCCGCATTCACCAGATCCTACCTTCTTTTTTTTTTTTTATCATTTTATGCTTGAGATCCAAAATAACCATGTCATTTCTGAGGAATGAGAAATATTTCTAGTTAACAGGAATGAAAAAATCGACAAACAGACAAAAATAAAGTAGGTCATGTGGCGGCATGTTGTTTTTATTTAATCTTCCGCAGAGATATGCTAAGTACTTTAGTACTATATAGTAGTTGTATCATGTTGTCCAAAAGACGCCTTGCCCGAAGTCACACAGAGAAACATGCCATCAAATTAACTCCATTCAATTCAATGATGTAAATTGTAAAAATGTTATTTTTGTGATGTAAACGTTGGCTCAGGATGAAATCAATTCATGTAATTCGCTGTAACTTAACATTAAAACTTGGTGGAAATGAATGTCAGTTGTAGATATTTAATTAGTTTTTCAGGAACGTATATATATATGGAAGAGCTCACAGGACTATTTTGTACTTTAAATTCCATTGTTCTTTATGTAACTACAGAAGCGTTATATAAAATTAAGTCAAGGAACAACTTTGAACAATGAACCTTAACAAAGCGATACCCTAATTACAACCGACCCTAACCATTTTTTGTTTTGATGAATTCACATTGTCACAGTTGCTTAAAAATACATAACGAATCTTAGACCTACGTCAGCCATTCTTTAACAAATTAATTTAAAAAAGAAAAAGAAAAACTTAAACTCTCCGCCCTGATTTTAATGAAAACATTGAACATTTGCAAAAGCATTTTGTATCTATTTAAATGGAAGAAAACGTTAATTCATCGATTCTTTCTGCAGATAGCAATTGTGTACATATATATACATCGTCAATACACAAGCCACAGACTGTCCCTTTAAGTTGTCTAGATACATACATTATCAAAATTTCATGAGAAGTAGCTGAGAATGCAAACACTGTTTGTATAAACATATAAATGCATGCAGACAACGTATAGATGTTTGTGTTTATATATATAATACTTCATTCATGCATAGATTGATTTCTCCGTGCTGCTAGTATTTCCTGCATCCAGGGTACATATCCTACTTTCAGAACACAGCTAGCGTCATATTACAGAAGCTAAATCCTGGGACAACAATATATTGTATCATAATTATATAGACCTAATCATAACGCACCACAAGGAGGCGGATCGTCGTTTTTAGTGGGTTAAATTATAGTTTCAACGGCATTTTAAAGTTAGACATATACGGATCATATAAAACTTTTGCAATGGACCCACCTCCCTCTAAATTCAAATTATATTATCCGCCTAATCAGTCCAAAATTTCTGACGTTTTCCTGTCAAATATCAAAATCGTTTAAAAAAAGTCAGGAAAACGTTGGATATTTCCATCTTCTTCTACCTGGGAAACGAGTCATTGCAATTGGCGATCACCATCCCACCCCTAACCCCCACCCCCGCTTCTCCTCTCCCATCCCAGACCCCCCCCCCCCCCTAGATACCTAACTATGGTTTCTTTTGATAAGATATACTAGAAAAATGTCCCTTTCTCAAGCACACTCGATAAAACATACATATATAACTCATTATCTAATCCCTACTTTATCTGATAATTTGACGCTGGATACACACACATAGATTCGTTGAGCTTTCCAAGTTTTCATTCTAACTTCCTTCGCCCATACCTATACAGTATTGCAGTATCCTGCATACCCACATTGACCCCCACACAGTACAACCTCGATTCTTAGCTGGAGGAGAGTTCAAGCCCCCGCTCACCTCTCCCCGTGTGTTTACCTATTTCTGTTGTTTACATCTGCTGCTATATCGATCGTACCTGCTCCTTGTGGACTTAATCACAGCGCTCGCCGTGAATCAGAGACACTTATCCAGCCGATCTCTTACTATCCTCATCCTCTCTCTCTCTAACTCTCTCTCTCTCTTTCTCTCTCTCTCTGTTTCTCTGCGTCTATTTCTTCAACTTATCTCTCTTTCTGTCAGTCTGTCTTCTTTGTCATGTCCCTTTTCTCTCTCTCTCTCTCTCTCTCTCTCTCTCTCTCTCTCTCTCTCTCTCTCTCTCTCTCTCTCTCTCTCTCTCTTATACAAAAACCTATACACAAAAATCTGAAGAGCAGCACAAGCCTTGCTAATTTTGTTTCTGCATCATATTTGGTCAAATTCTTCGAGTTGCAAAATATAAGGCAACTCGGTGTAATTAGTAGATTCCAATTTATTATCCAGTGTCATTAATTTGTTACAACGCATTTCCACATTTGTTTACGCTGGGTAATTAAAAGATTATACTGGTAATAATTCATGTAAGGCATAAATAAGTTAAGTTCCCATGAACCCTTGCTTTTTCGCACCACTACTACATATATACTTATTTATCAGGCGATCCACGTTAAAAGACTTATGACGTCATGGACACATTAAACCAACAGAAAACAACACAAGATATCTAAAGGTTAAGACTGACATTTGTTTTCGACATAAGTATAAGATTCTGTCATTTCATCAATGCAAGAAACACATACTCCGTTGCCAAAAAATACACCATAAAAACATTGTCAAAAATAACTAAACGTTGTAGGCAGATTTGGTATAGTTTTTTGGGGGAGTATTGTCGAGCTTCAATGTATCTTTCAGCGTCAAGTATTTGCACTCCGCCACTTCCACCCCCGAACGCAAACCAAAGTGGCGGATCTACGATTCTGCGACTTCGTAAGGAAATAACAGTGATAAATGAATAATATCGCTAAAACATATAGTTGTATGACATAACTCTGAAGTGGAGATTTCCACAGAATTATGATATATCTCGTGAAAGCTATACGTTTATTTAAAACCGAAGGTCGTTGTTCACACCAAGTCGTGTACAATGTTGTGCCAGTATATATACATATATACGCACGTGCCAATCACACATGCTTCATTAAGCTGTTTATTTATTTAAATGCTAGGGAATATTATCCGTCTGTATATACACAAACAAGGATCAGATTTCACCCTCATACTAACCATGACGGCAAATAAACTAATTCCAGTTATAGTGCCGATATTTGGACTTTTGCACCTTAAGTCAGAGACTTATAAATTGTCCATACAAAATCTTGTTGCCATAGATATTATTAAGGGATCTTCGTATAATGTGTATCAATTCCAAAAGAATCGAAATCGGAAAGACCGGCACATTGCGCAATTATCGATAAACCATATATATACAAAGTCTCCCTCGTTCAGCGGGGACCGGTTATTATCACAAGCTGCGGTTTCGTCATTGTAACTTATCCCCAATATGCGGCCTACGGTAATCAAAGATCATTTCCATTTCATTACCAAGTTTCATGCTGATCAGAGTTCGGTTTCGTATCTCGGTCAACCACGGTGTCTTTTCAGATATGACGTTGGTAGATTTAAATGACGTCATCGGCGACCATTTTTGATTAATTTTTAGCGTTGCACAGGAAGGTGCAATATGTTTACCTGGTCGTTCGACGTGGAGCGACAGGTAAACATCCCATTGCTGATTGTGCAATAGGAAATGAAGAGAAATCAATCTCTTCCGAAATTAGTATCGACATACACGCGTGTAAGTCATTTCTTCTGGTCCCGTGTATGACAGGACACCATACTGTGTAATAAATATATATTTGGGCAGACTGGTTTCATGAAGGGAAGCTAATACTGGGCTGTCTAGACGATATCTACATGAATTCCGTTAATATGTTTATAATTTGTCGTTCGATAGCACCGAGCACAGGGAATGTATGACTATTTATTCAAAACTGAATTAATATCAGAATTGTACATATAGCTCCATTTGTGATCAACTGTTCTTCCACAGCTAGAATTAAATAACCATGAAATAACCATATGTAATTCGTATATTCAGTATATTGTAATATAATGGATAAATTAGTAAGAGAGGGAATGATTTTTGGCCTTAAATTCAGGGTGATTCATTTTCACGTTCCTATAATTCACATGGCCTCTAAGTACATAAAGGAACTACTCATTAATCCCACGTTATCTCCCTGTACCCCTTATTTACGTTTTATATATATGTGTGTGTGTGTGTGATCGTGCGAGGAGCCAACGGTACATTCGTGCGATAACAGGACACTGTTCTTCTATGATATATAGTACATTGGTTTTTGCTAAGGTCCTGTGGGTAGCACTTTAAGGTGGAAAAACTCATAATCACAAAATGTCTGACCGCTGATCCAAACGACATTTCGTATTATTAAAAGAATTTTAACGACCGCAACATGGATGTAACTTACCCCATAACAGAGTGGATAAAATGTCAGGCTTGCGATCCGTACATCTTCAGTTCGAATCCCACAGGGGTTTTTATATTCTTACTTACTGAATTGGATTTCTTCTTAGATATTCATTTTTTATCCCCAAACTGCAAATTTTTAACTCATTTGACATATGTACAGTTTATTTATCATTATATCTTTCATAATCAATTAATTTACTGTTATTTTGAATGACGTTTCCAGGTGTGTTATTCCACCTTAAGAACACAAAGTCTCGAGCTATATTCACGAGTCGCGTCACCACATTAACCAGCCCCGATTTACAGTTTTATTTTATCACAACTATATATACACAATTTCAAGAATTATTCCCAAAATAAGAATGGCAGTACATACATCCATGCACTTTTAAATTTCATTTGCAGATCTACATGACATATAGGAAATATTTTCGAAGATATATAAATAAACACAATTACCACCATTTTGCTCATGCATCGCAATAATAAAATCATCATTCACATAGTTTAGATAAATAAACAAACGCTGCTAAATATAACACATTTATACGTTTTCAAAAATAGACCCTTCAAATTTATTTTCTATATAACTGATAAACTTGTAATGTTGAAATGGCGACATTCATTCACCGCAAAACTATCTACAGAAAAAAAATTGTAAATCACAAACTGGTACATGTAGATTCTAGACGTACCGTTATACTTAAAGTCAGATTAATTTTCTGAGAAACAGATTAAATATATAATGGCTATATATTTTTATTTCTAACATGCAGATAGGCATTGACAAGTACGACGTATAGGTGTGAAGTCAGAGCGTGTGTCGGGGAATCTTAATACAAGTTCATTTCACCTTTCTCTAAAAGTACGAACAATTTTTGTTGATCAGCATAAAATTGTAAAATGGACAAAATTTCATAACAATATCTCATCAAGACTAATGACTATAGACATGGAGTATACCAGTACTAAGTACATTTGTATATTGGCCGTCCATTTACCAGGGGGAAAAATCCATTTATCAACGTTTTTGGTATTATGTAAGTTTTAAATGACTATTTATAGCATTTTCCCCAGTAGATTCATTGACGATTAATTCATGAATGCACGAGTAAGTAATTCATTTCGATACAAAAATGCCTCAGTGAGCATTCACTGAAACAAAAACAAAAAACACACAAAGAATAATGGGTAATTCTGAGAAAACCTTCATTATAATGGTTCATCCTTGTCCTTCAGCTGACAAACACATGGCCGCACGCCCTTCACACCTTCCTCTATATATATAAACCATTCAGACCTCTTTCTTTAATCAGAACATCTTGTTTGTCCACTAATTACACGCTGTTACTCATCGTTGCTTTTAGATGAATAATGCTGGTCTGTCTGTATGATGAGCATAATCGTGTGGTACATTTCTGGGTCCTTTTTTTAATTTCTGACTGTCCGTTTGTGATTTAACACGTCTGTCTCGCTCATTTGTCATCGCTGTCCTGTGTAGTCTCTGTCTGTCCGTCTCTTTCTGCCTGCCTTTGTCAGTATATCTGTCCGTCCGTCTCTCTCTCTCTCTCTCTCCACATATTTAATAACTGACATAGACTCTCTGAATCACCCACGTTTAATCATTAAGCTTTTTCACTTCGGCATGCCAACAGATGTTTTCCTCTATATGTGACCCCGCCAGCTGTTTCCTACATCATGTATAATAATGCAGTATATAAAAAAAGTGAATATTTTCGATGTGCCACTGCTTGATATTTCCATGCGATTCATTACTTTATGAATCACGGCGATATATATGGAAAACATTTTGTTTTTGTTTGTAAAAATAAATATAAGTTTTATTTACCATATTTCAAGATCCATTTATGAAACGAATCAAAATAAAAATAAAAAGATAGGCAGATATGTTTTTATTAAAAAAAAAAAAGACACCGGTTTCCGTTCGCTAAAAATGAAGACAAATGAAATGATATCTCCTTAAAAACAACAAGTGCCCTTTTCTCTTACCACAGTTTGTGAGTGGTTAGCAAATGCTAGAGAGAGATATAAACGTCATTTTCTCACACGTTGAACACTAAAGAAAAGTTGAAAAAATGTGTAATAAGTGGCGTTGTTTTAGAAATACAACAATTTATCACATTTCGTTTTGTGTTACACTTTGTATTCATCTTTTAATGATAATGGTTTTGCACCTCCCAACTTTAAATTTCTCTGCGTCAGATGAAAGAAAATGTTTTATTTTAAAGTTTTATTTTTCGGGTTGTGAATAATGATGAAAATATTATATAACGAGGTCACCAAGTTTATGTGATTTTTGGAGAGAGAGAGAGAGAGAGAGAGAGAGAGAGAGAGAGAGAGAGAGAGAGAGAGAGAGAGAGAGAGAGAGAGAGAGAGAGAGTCTATATTAATCCTTCGACCGAGCCCGATGGCCATTCACTGGACGGAATGGTGAACTTTTCATCCTCTGTGGTGCGTGCGTCACCACCTACTGATGCGTCACAAGCTGTTCCTCATTTTATTTTCAAATCAAACTGAAACAAGGCTAATCGGGACCAGTACGACAACTTTATCTCCCCCATACACGTCACTGAATAGCGTCCCTGAAGTGAAATTCAATATAATTGACGAATCAGCAGGGTCTTCTTTAATCCACACTCTACAAATATGTTAGAGCAATATGACATTTTTTAGAGGCAATAAAGTTTAAAAAATTTCATTTCCCTACCCACCCATCTTTCCTCTCTCTCTCTCTCTCTCTCTCTCTTTCTCTCTCTCTCTCTCTCTCTCTCTCTCTCTCTCTCTCTCTCTCTCTCTCTCGTGGATGGTGGTATCGTCGCAAACCACGGATGTAGGATAATCTCCGATCAGTATAGAGCTATTAATTGCTATGGACCGTGGCTTCAGAAAATGGCGGGGTGGGGTTGGGGAGGGGGGTGTTGTTAAGCAAATGACTTATATAGGCTGCATGATGTCCTTGGCACGCTTCCTTGAATAATGAATGCAAACGCTCGGTGACGTATTTAATAGTAAAACACAATTACGCATGAGTACAACTTTAAGTCACGTGTATAGGTTCACGTGATACCCATTTATATCAGATGGGCTACTGTATTGTGAATTAATATCTATCTATCTATCTATCTATCTATCTATCTATCTATCTATCTATCTATCTATCTATCTATCTATTTTTCTATCCCTTCTTTCTTTCTCTCTCAGCTTTAAATGTAGGAGTGGACAGCGAGACCGAATTAATGTTATGCAATAATAACCTGGATACATGTATGTATTTATTTATTTAAAGGGTCCCTGCAGCCCAGCCGATGTGAAACTTAATTATGTCAGAGAATTTATTTATATTTAGAATTGCGTAAGTTTACTTTTGGAATTTCCTTATTGGTATTCTACTTCCTCATATGTTCTTCAACACTTTAAAAATGCATATTTTTTTTTATCACGCACTAAATCAAGTTAGAACATAACATAAAACGCATGCAATTTGAGTTTAATGTTAGAACCATTATACTGCTGCTTCGATTAAACTTGATATTAAACAATATACAAAAATTGTCCAAGAATAATTGATGTGCTTGTGTACATGTGATAACATGCAGTGGCTTCTAAAGCAAATTGAACGTGGGTAGGAGGATGGATGCTAGACTAAGAAAACTTGATAAGAAAAAAAATTGATTATGGTTATGTCTAACTTTGCAAAATAAAGTGTGTTTGTGTGTGTGTGTGTGGGGGGGGGGGGGGGGGGGGGGGGCTATGACGCCTATGACATAATATGAAAAAATATAAATACTTGTTATTATGTTTTTAAGTTTTAACGCGAAGCAGGAGTTTCGGTTTCATGATGCTAATATACGGCTTGAACAACATTTCGTATTCAATGAATTAAAATCTTTCAATTGGCAAGCGTTCATGCATTTCTTAACGTTTATCTTGTACTGTGACCATCAAGACATCGTTGATTCGTATTTACATATACGTGTATATATATATTATTCAGTCATGTAAACGTTAAGCAAACAAACATCGCATAACAAACATATTTTTACACTTATTGAAATATACTTATTAGTTATTACAGTACTTAGAACCTTCTTACCCATCCTGTGGTTGACTTACAGATTCTCTGCTTTGGTTAGTCGAGTATGAAGCTCGGACCAAAAACCATGAATTCCTGACAATGTCAGTACTAAAAAAAACCCCAAAAACAAAAAACACTATTTCGCTTTTCGGTATAGATCTAAAGGTTGCAATTGAAGTTCTTGATTTAAAATGAATAAAGAAATTGCTTAATTTTTTTTGTCTAGCTGTGTCGTTTCTTAAACGCCTTAACTTAAAACAAGTGCCAGTGACTGCACCGACGTACGATAACTATACTCCCACAAAAGTATCTAACATATGTTCCGGTATGCATTAACATACGCATCATTCCTCCCAAAACAAAAGTACACTGAACGCAAGATGAATGTAAATTCTTCCATTTTTTTTTGGTTGTGGGGGGGGGGGGGTTTGGGGTTGGCTTTCTTACTTCAGACCCTGGTTAACGTGGCGGCCAGCGACCTTTGGTACTAGACCAAAGATAAAACTGCAGTGCATAAATAAGATCTACTATTCCTGGAGCTATGTGTTTAATGCCATGAAGCTATTCGATATTCTGGATCTTTTTTGTCCGTTTTGCAAACGAAATATTGGACTGGTGATGATTCATTGGACAATTTCCATTGATGCCATGTGTTTTTAACATTGAATACTGCTTGGAAACTACATCTTTTTTCGATATTTTGTCCGTGTTAATCATTTCTGTATACACAGAACACAGGAGTATATCACTTGTAAGATATCAACATTTCAGATTTAGAAACAATCCTTCATCAATCAATGGACGTGATAATATTTATATTTATTTAACGCATGGTTCTCAAAAGGGTTCGAATGTCGACATTCCGAAGAAAAAATTCGTGATTCGAAGAATTCATCATTGTGTATGCATGCTGTATTCTATTAATGTTTCAAAATGAAGTCTACACTAACTCGTTGATTTCTTTAGTTAGTATTTCTTTAATTAGTAAATTTCTATAAAACTACAAGCAATTTCTCCCCACCCCACCCCCTCTCTAGCTAAATAATGAGAGGATCTGTCGCCGACTTTGTCCGGATAACAAGATTAAGCACAGACGTCCCTCTTCCGGATGTTAATTTGTTGTTATTTGCTTAGTTGACATGCGCGGGTGTTATTCATGTATATATAAACCGTAAATACATGTAGCATGGTCTGGAAGACGGAAAACGCGGAACATAGCAACACAACACTTAAAGTACATTTCGTGAAGCGATATCCGACCACCATCTGTACTTTAATTTCCTCCTATTAGTCCCTATTTACTTCTTACATCTGCCTTGTATATCAGAGATAAGATAGACAACCATCTATTTTTTTTTTTTTTTTGGGGGGGGGGGGGGTATGTACTAAAGTGTAATCTATAGCATTCCTGTGCTTCAACAATTAATCAGCTTTTGTTGTAATGTTAGAGAACTTTTGAAATAATTTTCCGATTTATTATTGTTTTGGTTTTATAAATATATCTTTTTATCCTCATTCATATTCATTGTATCAAATTTCGCTCTGTCCTTCACAGAATCAATATTTTGATGGAAATGCTTTACTACATTTAAATGCATCTTTCTTCCCTGAAATTAGTAACAGCTAACTTGTTACCATGACGATATCAATTTCTCATTCTTATAATTACATTAAAAAACCCTCAGCTATGACTGACATTTTTACAATAAAAAAAAAAAATTATAATTCATGGATGTCAGTGCTATTTAAGAAAGTCTGCTGTTCTTAAAGACGTTTGGTCAATGAAATATACATGTACTGTATAATACTGGTAGTACAATTGACCAGCCAGCTGTTTCCCTATATCTAAATTCAAACAAATTGTTATAGATGCATAAACAAACAAAGATGAAATGTTTATGTAACCAATCTTGAATAAATAATCTGACCTATTCATGGAACTATTACGTATGATCTAAACTAAATATAAATGGTCATATTTGCATTGCTATCTATACGGAAGAAGGGCAGGGTTATTTGCACTTTATCACGTATCTTTAGATGTATAGGGATCCCTCAGTCAGTTTTATAAACTCGTGGCTTTTTTTTTTAAAATGTCGTCATACATGCATTAGACTACATTATAGTGTGTCAAACATTAAAGAAAACAACAAACTAACACTTATCAAATTTCTATGAAAAAAAAAAACGATTTTTATACACGTTGTCTCATGTAACAATTTTGTAATAATGTGTCCATTGAATATTCAGATAGTAGCTTCATGGTACATACTTTTCTAGGATTACACAGACAAAAAAATATTTAACTTAGAATCGATTCATATCATTCATTTTTACGTTCATTAATATTACTGGTTTCCCTTTTCGGTGAATTTTAATGAATACTAGGTATATCGCGTAAAATTCGGAACAAAGGGCAGATAACTTTTAGTTGAAAATAAAGTAGATTTTTCCAGGTTTAGGGTTCAGAAAAAAAATCTGAAACAGTTTCTGATTGTCAAATAAATATGATCGATATCTATTGTTTTATTTTGCTATACCTCCCTTTCGAGAGAGTCACTTACATATATACACGTAGATATCAATTATCCATTTTAATAAAAATCTTAGTTTCAAGGATACATAAATCGTCGACAATGGTTCTGTCAATAGAAAGTTTCAATAGATATTGCACTTCGACGAACATTGAATTTACTGGGTCAACTTAACGAAGAAGTGCAAAAAAATCAGTGTTTAAAAAAAATTGATGAAATTATAGTTCAGGGCAAGACATTGCACGAGGAATAGAGAAGGATAATGGGAATGGGAGAATTAAAAAAAAGAAGAAGTTATATTGACGTTTTTATTGGCAATTAAGTGTTGAGGGCTCGACACCCAGTACAGCTCTATATCTGTGGGTTTATACAGCTCAATTTACAATCAAATAACGCCTTGCAAAACACGCACACGGTAATATATACATACAGACAGCAATCTCCCCGTTGACACAAATGACAAAGTCATGCGTATTACCCCTTTTCAGATTGTCGAAGTATTGATAAAATGATCGATTATTCAAAGTACCAATTTTGACGTATCACGTGATTTGGCCCAGTGTGAAAGGGACTTGAGAGGTTGAGACCCCTGGCGAGTCTGGTATTCCTTTTCGAACACAACCGAAATATTTTACGCGTTTGCCAACGGGTTATTATCAGATCGCAGTCCCTCCTTATACAACATATATAGTTCGATCCACACATTTTACTTATGGCCGCAATTAGAATACATATCTGCCATTGGTGCTCTGGAGTACATTGAATAACTTTTTCTTTAATATAACATCTGAACAATTTCACAAATGATATTGTAGGATCTTGAACTTTTCATTATGCTTTGTTTAGGTGACGTTACAGATCTAGAATATTTATGAGTGCGTAAACCTAAGGTTTCTATTTGACTGCATAGCGTAAAGTTTTACATAAAAGAAGTCTCTCTATATCTGCTCTTATCTCGATGAGCGTCTGACAGGCGATAAAACGGGAATATATAAACCGAGTGAGTAAATCATATTTTTTGGGTGCTGAAATACATACCACGTGAGTCAGGCATCTGGCAGACATGGAGATTTAACCACAAGAGAAACCAAAGATCTGATAAAGTCCCTTCAAAGACTTCATTTCTACGAGCTAGGAGGGCTTCTTCTCCAAAAAAAACCAAAAAAATGGCAAAGAATTTACATGTCTTGAAAGAAGAAAGTTACATCATTGCAGATTAAACCGTAAGACAAATGATGTTCCTGTCATGTGTCTGTACGCATAGCCGAGTTATAGAAGAGGACTCCTCCAATTGCAACTGCAACTACAAGCCAAAAAAATTAAAAATATCTAAATACATTTGTTGGAAATGAAACATCAAAGCAATAGCAAAAAACGCTGAATAAGCCATTTTTTAAAAAAATCTCGATCGGCTACTAGTATACTGTATCAGTGCATTGTAAGAAATATAAGGCTGGATATAGCCACCCAACGTTTACATTGGCAAGTATTAGGGATGATAAATAGACATGTATATCTATGTAGGTAAATATAGGTTTAGGTAAATATGTAGGAGCCATATTTGTGTGCCTAACCTCATTGGCACCACCAGGGGTGTAAGGGGGAGAACGGTCAGCCCACACATCGACAAGAGTGACCAGTTGACCCAGATTGTTATTATCTTGTTGATGTAGGTGATGAAAGCCAAAAGGAGGTGCCAGCGATCTACCCGTAATGATCTAAGGGGTGCTGGTAAAGTAGGACTGAAGATATAAGCGGCCTTGGAAAGTAAAAAGAGTTTACCCAACGTTAGGATAGCAGACGACCAGCACGTCTTACATCAAACTTTTGTTCAGAAGTAATGTGAGAGAGTCCACTGACTCATTCAGATAACTAAAATATATGGAGTGTAAGCACTTAATCAATCGTGTGGGTCTATATCGAAATGACAACAATGAAAGTACAGGTTTTAAAAAGCCTATTAGTCTACCCCCCCCTTTTTTTTTTAAAGACAGATCATGATGCGTGCGGTTAAAAGTAAAAACCGCCTTTCTTCACAAACGAGAACATTTCATCCATGGGGCTTTTTTAGTTTTTTAGATTTATTATTTTGTCTTATAAAAGTCAGCAGTTTTCCGTACTTATATGTAGCTGTTATATGAAAGTTTGCTAACTTATTACAATTATTACACGCGTTATGGGTTTTCTCTCCGTGCTTTAATGGCATGGCTTTTGTTTGACTATACAATCGAATCCCCTCCCTGAAAAATCGCACGTGCATTATGTAATAATCCTGTCAAGAAATAAGATAGTTCAGCATTATTCTGCTGTACCTACATTGCACCTGTCGGCCTTGGATTCTGTGTATTGTAAAACATTGATAAGATAAAAAGAACTCCAGGTATATAAAGGAAAGAGGGATATAGCGATTAGAGAGGGGACAGAGAGAAAGAGAAAAAATTCTGATGTAAATTCGTACATTCCATGCAGCTTCATGAAAACCCAGTGAACTGAAATTCATGTAGATCAAAATAAGATAAGTTATCTGCAGTGTATATTTCTCTTTGGCTCATGTTTAAGAAATTTAAAATACTTTAAAAATCTCATTTTGATAACATTCCAAATGAATAAAAAAAACCAAGATAATGTTGTTTCGGTTTTTTTTTTTTTACTAGTATTCAGGAAATGAAATAACAAATCATCGAGTACAAAACAAAAACAAAAACAAAACAAAACAAAAAATACCCCCCCCCCCCCCCCCAAAAAAAAACAAGAAAAAAATAATTTAAAAAAATCCGAAAAACTCCAAAAACAAAACGGCCAACTACATGTAAAGGCACTTGTGCCTTAAGCCCCAAAGTCTCAGCATTACAATTACTTTTTTCGTTCAAACTTTTGTTTTAAAATTGAGGTTAAAACATTGTTGAAAAGTATTGTGCATCATGGTAAATAGATACGCTAGCAAAGTAGTAGTGTGTACAATTGATTACATCTGGAATATCTACCCAACAAGTATCCATATATAAATTATACATGAATAAATAAATATACAATTGTACAGTACTTACACGCATGTGGACCCCCCCCCCCCCCCACACACACACACACACACAAAAACACTTTAGATTTATGCATGTAATACGAATATACTCAAAGATTATGATTGGAATATTAAACAATATCCATCCAATATCCACATTTAAGTTTTAATTCATAGGTGTCGTGGGGGGGGGGGGGGGCAAGCCTATCTAGGGTCTGTACGCAGACATTAAATGATTGTTAAATATTCCTTTTGAGAAGTTGACAGGTATATACCCTACATGAAGGCTATGCCATTCCTCTTCTCAAAAGAGAATAGATTGTTATATACAGTGTATAGAAGTTTTACTCAGAACTTTGTATTTACTCAGATACTTTAATAAAAACATGTATGAATGAACCTATATATCAAACTTTAAGGAATGTACTCTTCTAATGATAAATGGTAAAATTAAACCATATACAACATATCTCTATCTGTGTGCACGCGCTTGCTCGTGTGTGTATGTGTAAGAGAGAGAAAAAGAGAGAGTTAGATTGACCAGCCAGATTATAATGTACTAGACATTTTGGCAAATGAGGAATGCTATATACTTATAAATAAGTATATATACTATAAACCCGCGCACTTTAACGAGCCAGCAGCCGCTATATATACAATAATGAAATAGGTCAGTAATATTACCAACAAGTGGCTCTTCCATCACCCAGAAGTTCTAGTGGAATGTTGTAATTGCGGGAGGGGGAAGCTTTAACATGGTTGTAAGTGATGAAACGGTGAAAAAAAATAAGCCTCTATAAAGAGAGTCTTTTTGTGGCATTTATATAGTATGTATATGCATGTGAAATATGAATTAATAAAGGGTTTGGCAAGGAAAACGATTTTCATGCATCGATCAAAATCTTTGCATATTTGCGGATGAATGTGGGAATTGTGTACTAGTATCAAATTCCGCTGGAAATATATTTCATACGACATGCTGGTATTTGGACATTTATTTTCATAAAATTATTTTTTGTGTATTGAACAATAATTTATAGGCGCATATGTTGGTAGAATATGCGGGTAAAAATCTTGCGGATTTTATCTTTGACACTTTTCCATCAAAAATGATATACACTTGCAGCATAGTTATTTTTATTGAAGATACATTCTAACTTAATTATGTATGTTTAACATTTGCTGAAAATTGCAATATATATTGTTGTCCTGTGTAAGAATTGGGTTTATCCGTAAACACGTATCTACAAGCAATGCAACGATTGCTGTCCATATAAACCCATACATCACATTTTAGTATACTTTTACTGAAAATGAAACCTTTGCGTAAAGAAAAACGATACCTATAATTAAAGTTTGAAACAAGGGTTAAGGAAAAAAACCCTTGAAAGAACTTGAGGAATATAGAGAACCATAGTCGATGGAGACCCCCCTAAAGAAAATGAACGGGGGGAGCAAACTGGCCAAAACTGGTTTTAGATCCACCGTTTAGTGTAGTATAGTATTAACATACATGCTGCAGTGAAGTAGAAAATAAGTAAGGGTTTTTGGCAAATGTTTTCTAGACTCGTGCGATTCAACAATACTGATGAAACACCAACAACAGAATCTGGCAAGCCACTTTCTGTGGCCATTTCCTTAATGTTAATCATTGGGAATAGTTGCATTATGGGACACAGAGGAAAGGGAGGGGATGGGGGGGGGGGGTTGTACAGATGAACAAACGTCGCACTGTTTTGGCCCTCTGTCGTTTATTATGCTGCCTTTCCCCAGCTTGTCGATTGCTTGTTCAATGAAAGGGTCATTCTTTCGCTCGATAAGTTACAATGAAGGCTGCATGAATGAATGAAAGAATGAAAGAAAAGAAAGAAAGAAAGAAGTGAGAAAAACTAAGCGGGAATTTTAGGACAATTCATTGGAACTGTCAATTAAAGTCAATTAAAGTTTGCCGAGAAGGGTTCGACGTTTTCTTGAGCAGTGACCTATATTGGGGGGGGGGGGGGAGGGGGGTATCATTTCCATGGCTTTCAACAAAGATACTATGACGACTAGCTATAAAACTTTAACCCTTTAGATAGATTTAATCTAGTTTTTTATCTTTAGTCAAAATAACACTCTCACGTAATAATTTCAAATATTTATTTTTGCTCAACCATTTTGATATATAGATACGAGGGGTCTTTTGAACACACTATATATAATTTTCTTTGTTGGTTGTTTTCGCTATAATTTAGCTTTGTTGCATAGCTACATTGTGAAAGATATAATTCATGCCCTTATATCTGTTCTTTGAAGCTGTGCGAAGCTTTTATGGAGCATATGTATCAGGTATATGATAGAAATCCATGTACGGAGTTATAAGAAAGATAAGAACTTTTAATTTACCTATTGATTGTCAATTAGATTTATTTGATAAAATTGTTGTACCAGTTTTATTGTATGCATGCGAAGTTTGGGGTTATGAAAATATTGAGATTATTGAACGTGTCCATTCAAAATATTTGAAACATATACTTAATCTGAAAAGTTGTACACCTAGTTACATGGTATATGGTGAAACTGGACGATTTCCTCTGTATATAACCATTTTTACTAGAATGATTTCATTCTGGGCCAACATAATCAATAGCAGTGAAAACAAGTTAAGCAAAATCATATATTTGTATGTACGTATTCTTTTTGATAAGGGACAAATATTAAATCCATGGCTATGCTCTTTAAAAACTGTTTTAGATAAATGCGGGCTTTCAAATTTATGGTGTGATCATGAATCTTTATCTACCATCATAACTCCAGTTGGATTAAGACAACTATTAACCAAAGGTTAAGAGATCAATTTTTACAAAAATGGCATAACGATATTCAGGAATCGACTAAAGGTGTTATATATAGAATTTATAAAACAAATTTTGAATGTGAACGCTACTTACTCTTGTTACCCAGTAAATTAAGAAAAATATTAGTTAAGTTTAGAACTACAAATCATCATCTTCCTGTTGAAATAGGAAGGTGGGGTACTGTTGAAAGAAGTAAACGTTATTGTAATTTGTGTAATTGTAACAAAATTGGTGATGAATTTCATGTTATATTAGAATGCAAGGCATTAAGTAAATTACGAAGTCAGTTTCTAGATACATATTACTGTTCTTCTCCTATCACTGAAAAGTTCTATGAAATCATGTCTTCAGTCGATTATATCACATTAAGAAAATTGTGTTTCTTTATTTCAAAAATTAATCATACTGTTCGTTCACCCCACTTACTTTCTTGAACTTTACAACTATATTGTATATATGTAAATATGTTTGTTCTTCTTCTGTACCTCTTGTACCATTATATGGTGTTGAGTGAAATAAACTGAACTGAACTGTTAGTAAAAGCAAAGTGTTTAATACACACGCATTTAATTACCGAGTTTCATATTTACTTAGTGCCACTTTGCCATGAATATTTCCTCATTAAGATTTACTTTTCATTTTCACAACGACAAAGATAAAAAAAAACCCTTAGGTAAACTGTGTTTTAGATTCGAGCGACCTAGTTTTACTTAAAATTGACTTTTTCATTTAATTTTTTCTAGTGTGCGCGTTGCTTTTGTCGACGAGTTCATTCAGCCGACGTCATAGATCTGTCATCATAAAGCGCCATTGAATCTCTGTCATCTATCAATATGTGTATATAAGATACAGTTTGAAATTTGTGCAGCGTCGAGCGAGTGTATATACATGTATGTATAGGATACCACCTTTGAGTTTGAATTTTTTTGCAACGATGATCGAGTACATACACATTTATTGATAAAATATAAAAAAAAAAAAAAGAGAAGGGATATAAATTTTAGATAAAGTATATAAATGAATAAAAAAATAAATAAAAGCGATTTCATTTTCGTTTTTGAAATCATTTCAACTTATAAGCACTGGAGTACAGAGATGGAAAAAAACGTTGTTTTTTTTCACATATTCAATTTATATCCATTGGTCCTTTTCCTCCCATCCCTTAACCCCCACCCACCCAACCCCTGCATAGGTCCTTTTAATTGAAAACCAGGACTGCATTTTACAAAAGAACTTACAACAGAGTCGTAAATATTTTCAGTCTCATGGAATGATAATTTATAAAACAAAACTTAGACATAACCATATTTATAAAACTACTCTAATGTCCATGAAAATATTTTACAGCCATGAAAATGAAATATTGATTTGTTTGTTTTTAATTAGCATTCATTAATTTGGTCATAAGTCGTAAGTTCTGTTGAAAAAAGCAGTCCTAGTCTTGTGTGGCAAGAAAATAAATTTGATTCTAGATTTAAAATATATGTTTTTTTTTTCGTTTTTTGAGACCATTGGTGTATTAAACTCTATATAGAATCATTTTGATTTTTTTTTTCACACTCTCAGCACACCTCTGCATCCCAAGAGCTGCAAAAATATATGAACATGTGTGGCCAGGAAGTAAGGTCTGAGTCTACAATTAGTTGTGAAATAGGGTCAGCTTCAGAGGAGCGGCTGGACTTCGATTGACTTTGATTTCCAGAAATACTAGCCGAAAACTCAATTTATTTAATTTCAGCAAATTGTAGGTTTGTATCTCCTGCAGGGCCTAATAAGTCTGGTCAGTGAATCGTTGTGTATATTGTTTTTCTGTATATTCATGTAGATCACATAGCGTTTCCATGATAACAAACAGTTTCTATGTTTTGTAGCCTGAGATATAGTTAATCAGTAATGCAAATGGATAATATATCTACTAGAATCAATTTCTTTTCTTAAAATCGTTGCTTACATGATCAATTGTATATACACATATTCTGGTACATAAAATGAAGATTATAATTTTATGAATGGTTGTCTTTTCAATTACTGGTGTATTATTATCCAAAACTTTAAATAAGGATACATTTAGAATGCAAAAACAAACTGACTGTGTAATTGTTTTGCATTTTTAAAGATATAATTGTACCTCAAATTAATGCATTTATTTAAAATTTATCTGAACTATTGAGTGGGGTGGGTAAGGGGGATTATTTTCATAATTTCATTATGAAAAGCTAGTGAACCCGATCGCAATTTCGCTTATGAATTTCAAGTATACAGATCAGAAACACATTTACATTTTCACATATTTTCAAGTCTTCGTATCGAGTTTTATCTAATCCCCAAATTTGCATTTCTATCTAACATAAAAGTTAAAAGTACATGAATAGGAAATCATGAATAGGAAATCATGCACTATGGTCATTTCGAAGAAGTTTTTATAATATATTTTAGATGACCCCCTATTCCTCCCCTGTTCCCCTCCTACCCCAATCCCCCGCCCTCACGAATTTCTACCGCAGAGGTCAAAAATGTATTGTTTTCCAAATACATTTATATACAAGGTAAGTTAGCGACCTCTCACCCCCCCCCCCCATCTTCTACCCTAGAAGGCAAATATAAAAAAGTAAACAACCTTTGCACTACATGACCGGTCTGTCTAAGCCAGTGACCTTTTCTTGTAATCGCGGGCCTTGAATAAAAAAAAAAGTAGGGGGAAAGGTGCGTACGAAATATATACACATTCCTTTATGTTTTGACGGGGATCGAGAGAGGTCACGAGTTGACCTTGTGAACTTCATGGATGACCCCGTGATCGGTCAGAGCAGAGTGATTTGCATCGTAAGCATCCCTTGGGATTGTTGTTGACAGGGAATGGAAATATGTAGATGAAGTGTTTGTCGAGATACTTGTGGCTTTTTCTCTGTTTTTGTCCCAAGCGGTTTATGGGTCCTCTTACGAAAATGTCAGTGTACTTAAAAATGGGAAAGCGACTTCATTAAAACGATGTGAAGTTTATATAAGACATAAATGGCACAGTCGAGCTTATCTTTTTTAATATTTAGGACGTGTTTCATGAATGTCAAAATCTCATTAAAGAATAAGTTGCTGCTATTATGCTGAAAAAAAAAGAGAATTCGACATTTTTGTAACTTAGGCAAGTTATCCGTTTTCCAACAATTGTATTCTAAATATCAATACAATTTCCTCTGTTACAGCCTGTCAGTTCGATCTGATGTCCGATTTCTCCTTAATTTGTATTATCGTATAATTGTAATATTTGTTTCCACGTGGATATACGTAATATCATTATGGATCTTCCTTTTAAATATCAAAAGTAAAATGATCCTTTTTTACGTTAAAACACGCAAGAGCCCTTGACATCATAGAACTATATATATATATATATATATATATATATATATATATATATATATATATATATATATATATATATATATATATATATATATATATATATATATATATATCTTCTTTTAAAAAACTGTTAATTGTGAAAAAAGTTGCCATCAAGTATTATTCACGTGGTTTTGGTTCCTTGCAGCAGGTGCTTTGAGCATCGGTGAAGGTTGGTGACGTAATTTTATCTTCCTTAGCCCAAACAGCGTGCTCGACAATTTCTCTTGATGGAACATACAACGTATATAAAATAAAAGAAACAATTGTTTTGTATTAGTTTGTGTATATTCCTTTACTTTTCGTCAAGGTACGTAATAGTGTCTCTCTCTCTCTCTCTCTCTCTCTCTCTCTCTCTCTCTCTCTCTCGTTCATTTCTTAGTGGCGATAGAGATCTGAGATGAAGTGTTATAAGTTTCCCCTCGTTTTACTTAGTTCGCCTGTCAAAAAATTGCACAGAGCTGTGACAAATATCTTCCCATGCAGACACGATATTAACCTCCTACACACATTAGACCTCCTTTGCTGAAGGACGGGAAGAAAAAGTGCACCCTTGGAAGTTAATGAAAAAGAGCCCCTATCAACGACGAGGTGTTTCATTCATCGAGTTAAGATGTAGACCAAAGCGTAGACTCTGGGGTGTATATATTTACAATCCTAGTTTCTTTAAAAGTTTATGAAGTTGGGGTAAGTAGGTACATTCGGGTATCCGAGAAACGAAATCTCGCCGACTGGTCTTTGTGACAGTCGTGTAAACACGAAGGCGCGAGAGTCGTGGTCCTATATAGAGACGGATAGGGTCTTAATTCACTCTATAGAAGCTTGGCAAAAATACAGTGTGACTAATCGTCGCAGTTATTAACTTGTCATGCAGGAAATGAACAAAAAAACCCATGTCTGCATGTGATATTTTATTTTTTGATTCCTAAAGCCGCAACCACTTGGCGCACTTTAAACTGCTTAATAATTATATTTAATAATGATATTTTTTTCGTTTCCTTTCCGTACTGTGGTTTTTAACGGAATTGATTTTAAGAAATGGAGAATGGGACATCTAAAGTGTTTGCTCTATTAACAAGTCGCAGAATTTCTAATAAAATTGGCCAGGTGTTTTAATAGAAAAAAAGATTGTGACATGCCTTCAAGTTAGTTTATTATCACTCAAAACATATGTTACATGAGGTACAGAAGAATTATATACAAAATTATAAGAAAAGCAGGATTTACAAAAAAAGAAACAGAAGAGAAAAAATAAACAATGAATTTATATAGTTGTTACGTAGGATGACCGACCAGATCATTAAAGAACACAATTTCATAAGAATTACATGGTTTGAATATGACATAAGTGTTCTAGATTTTAACGTGTTTGCGTTTTTTGGAGAATAATTACTTAACACCTTTTTCTTACATGTGAGAATGCACTACATTCTAAAACATAATTAAATTCATCGCCAATCCGATTGGCTTCACATTTATAAGCTGCACTTGCGGTCTTCACGTTGAGTTCCACCTACCAATTTCTATATTAATTTCGCCAGTGCGAAAGTATAAATATAAATTAAGAGAAGACAGTATGTCTTGGATTTGTGTGCATTTGACTGCGCTTAAAAAAGCGATGATGTATAATGTATATCTTATGGAATATCAGAGCTTAGTAGATTCATCTGTGCGACAGATCAGTCTAAAACAGCTGTTATGCAGTCCTTATTCTGTTAGTTCATGTAACTTCTATATGTTCAAGATCAGATCTTGTTCTTTTACCTGATTATCAAACTCTACATTTTTGTTTTTTGTGGAATATCATATGCATGTAGAGTGTGAAAACTTTATATCATGATTTTTGTGTATATGCATTTCTACATGTTTGGGTCAATATGTTGCTGTAAAGTTTTCAGTGCAATATATGTATTAATACATTTTGTATACATGTATGATTATACCAAATTTGAGAATATCTTAATCGTTTTAACAAAATGAGTTATAAATTGAGTAAAATCCAAATAATCAGCATGAAATCATTAAGTTTTGTACTAACAATAATACCCATGCATGTACGTGAAGAAAGTAATTAGTGTGCATATTTTATGTTTTATCAGATCTTAAAAAAAGAAACCCTATAGCATTTGTACGCATCTACAATGTATAGATCTATTCATTGTAACAACGTTTAAGCCACGTGACAGCTTTGTCGTCTGCTGACTAATGCGGTGATGACGCTGAGTTACCGGGGAGTTTTGTCGATCACAGGTGCTAGGTGAGGATCAATCGATCTTGTGTATTCACTGAGAAGTTCAGTACAAGGACAAATTGATTTACCTGTGTGATATATAAGACATATCCCAATTTCTTCATTACAATTTTAGAGCTTTTCTTAAATTGACACTGCTTTTGTGTAAAACGACTGAATATTTCAACGAAAAAAAATCGATAATGTGAAACAGTCGCATGCATATTGATATGCATGTAGTTTCTGTAAAGTTTTCATTCCAATTTGCTAACACGATTGTAAGTCGTATTGGAACCACCCATACAAAAGATACTTTCCGTAGTTTTCATCTTCAAACTTCCGGACTAGTTTGTTCAAACTTTGTACTTAAACAAATTAACAACAGGATAATTCTGTTAAAGTCGCCGAAACGTATTTTACAGTATTTTTATGAACTACCTCTTTAACATACCATTTTAGCGGCCATTTGCAACTAAGTCATTTTTTCATGAGCGCTACTGAATTTTGAGAAGCGATATTTTCGTTCAATGAATTTTATAATGAGTTCGCTTCTTTTTAAACTAAATATAGGCCTAGTACACAAAATATGATTTCGTATGATACAACAAAACAAAAAGTAATGTAAATTTGTGAAAATTGAAAATCGTAAATTTCACTTGAGTATTTTGAATTGTTCCCTCACGTGTAATCACGAAAGGCACGAGTAATTCATTTGTTACAGCATATGCGCTTTAGTGATATCATGAAAGATACTGTTTTTGCGATATAATGCCATAAAAGAATCATGCATAGAGGCTGAAGAAAAAAGATTATAAATGAAATCGACATCATTATGTGTGCATGTGGGGGGGGGGCGTAGATTTAGGGGGGGGGACGTAGATTTAGGGGGGGGGGGGGGGGACGTAGATTTAGGGAAGAATGGCGAAAATGAGATGTGTAGTGTCAATGCAAAACTTACATAATTATATGAATCCTATTAAACATGCATTTGAGAGAAAAAAAAAAAGACAAAATTAAAAATGTAAATCAAAATTAGTTTTTTCAGCTGTTTCAGACAAAAATTGATATTTCATATGTAAGAAAAATACCACCTGCTCACACGCAGACCAAACTAGAAACAAAAATGGGAAGAAGAAAAAAATCAAAGAAATCCGATATGTGAGGTAAATTCATTACAAGAGAGGATAAGGAGAATCTATACAATGCAGGAGATGTTTCAATCACATTACAGGAACGTCCACAAGTTGAAAGGAAGCTTGTAGACAAGCTTGTTGAACAGATCAAAGAGAACAATATCCCTGTATTCTGTATGAGTTTGCACCGAGAAAACACTGTAAGGACCAGTTTAGTTTCTTCAGACACCAATTAAAAAAAAAAAAACCTGCCCTGGGCTTTTTCGCAACGTTTCTTTCGAGGTTTGACAAACTAGACAATTGCAGAAAGGGAATTAGTGCATTTGAGGGGGAATAGGTGTTTTAGTGCGCATCTATAAATTTATTTAACCAAATGTCCTTGTAATTGCTTTTAAAAAGAAAAGTGAAAAAGGCCGATAAAAAAAGAATATTGATTGATATTATGTCTGAAGTAAGTGAGTAAGAGTGAAGATTGAAAGAGATAACGGCGTTTCGATTGTTAAAATAATTTATTAAATGGGAAGGTCCGTTTGTACATGCATGCAGATAGACATTCAATTTTCGTTATCTGAAGACATGCAGGTAAGTGGAGGTATCAATCATCGTAATTAGGCCCGACGATCGAGCGACTCTATTCATGCAGGTAAGATTTACCTGGCGTTTGTGACACCTGGAAAACCTCAATTTAGCAGACACCATAAACTAGTTTCTCAAATAATTTTGCAACATGTTTTATTTGTTTTATTGTTTTTTAAGAAATGAATGATTTATTCAAAAGGACACAATCAGGAACTTTTTTTCAACTTTACGTAATAAAGTTTTCCCCTTTTTATGATTTTTTGTTTGTTTGCGTTGAGAAACTAGTTTTATAGGTACATATTTACCATTTATTACAAACCATAACTATATGAGATACAATATTGGCGTGTGTGTATGTATGTGTGTGTGTGTGTGTGTGTGTGTGTGTGTGTGTGGGAGGGAGGGGGTTGGAGTATATAGTTGTATAAAATTAAAAAGGTACACGCCAAATATTATCATAACATCTCCGTTTGCAATACATTTCTATAATTAACAAAAGAATATATTTTACGGAAAGAATTAACACTGGTATTCATTTAAACTTGTGGAGCACATGACTCAGTGGCGATGTTTCATGGTTCGGAAAAGGATTTAACTTAAGGATTAATTAATTAATTAATTCAATCATATTTTCAAGCATTATAACAAAATTGTACAAATGTGTCGTTAGCATTAACTTGTTTTGTGTCTCTTTTTTACAGATTGATTTAAATAACGATTAAATGTGCTGACTGTGATTAACTCGACAAAGAGTTAAAACAAAGCCTTTTATATGAATTCAAGTGCTTTTAAATTGTGGTCAAAATGAGAAAGTTAATTTTGACAGGCGAAGTTAATGAGGACAAAACCCTCCACACAAAACCCCCACACAAATTAATCTCTCTCATTTAATGGCAAAGTTAGTACACTGCACAATTAAACCACACTCAAATGTATAATTCATGTACTGGAACAAACATTGTATCCCCTCTCCTGTACAACGAATTGTAAATTACACGAAATGAGACAAAGATGAAAGAGAAAGTAATGCATGATAAGTAAGTAACTTTTGACAACCGACAAAATACATTGCTATATGCCTGTTGATATCTCATGATCTGCCCCAATAACCTACTTTTAACGCCATTGTATGCCCCTCTGAGTCAATCGACCCCCCCCCCCCCGACAACTTTGCAGACGTGCACCGCGAAACATATGCACACAAAATTAATTATTATCGATTCTGGCATCATACCCGGTAAATGTGCGTGCTTGTTCCCTATACCGGGTGTTTAGTTCCTCTGGTTATAGTATCCCAGGGACAGTATATCACGTAGATATCTATTCTTTATATAATTTAGGTCAAGTTTAGGTTGGCCAAAATATGTCAAAAACTGCTGAAGTATGTATAAACTAAGTGCGTTTAAGAGGTCTCAGTGGTCGTAACCATTTTTAGCTTTCATTAATTTCCTTAAAAAGAAGAGTTCTTTATCATAACATAGAAAATGTTCAAACGTTAAAAGATAAAATACGAGGGTTGTTAGAAATGTTCGCGAACAAAGTGAATTGCAATTGCGGCAAAATTATTGCGTACTTTGTAGGATGGCGTACGTTTTATTAAATGACTGACAATTGAAAATAAGTATGCAAAAAAATCGTATAAATCAATATAAATAATATATATATATATATTTAAAAGAAACAGCGGTTTTTACGTTGCATGAACTAGATTAAGTTAAATCCTGTTCGGCTAATGTAATAATGATTTTGATCATATTGATGCATTTGTATTAATGCACTCGAGGAGAGAGAGAGAGAGAGAGAGAGAGAGAGAGAGAGAGAGAGAGAGAGAGAGAGAGAAAGAGAGAGAGAGAGAGGTGTCTAGCTGAATATTGAAGTATATCTAAGGAAGACTATTTACCTTCGTCGTTTAGAAAATTCAACAATGGCTCGTAAAGATAGGGAGATATTATGGCTAATTTGTTGACCTCCAGTCCCCTTAAATTAGGTTTGTTAAATCGGTTAAGTGGTGGGTGGGTTAGTGTAGGGGTGGGGGGGGGGGGGGTTGCGACGAATTCTCTCACACAAAACTATTTACCCCACCCACGTAATATTTACGTATAGAAAATTGATAATCAAAGTACCATCGATGAAACAATGTTTTACGTGTGCAAAATGATAAAACTTTATTAGTCTCGGGAAAAAAAATGAATTTCGCTTTATATTCTTTATAACCAGAACTTTTGAGTAAAGGGCACCAAATGTTTTAGAGGAGTGCATTATCAATTATTTTACACATATCAAAAGTTCTAGGCATGATCGATGGCCATACACTAGAATGAATTTAGCTTTTTACTTAAAAAAATCAAATGTGTAAACTTTGTAAAATGTGAAATGTAAAAACGATACACGTGATAACGTTTCTGTTTTTAGTAGTTAGATTTGTTTATTATAGCCTACCGTCAGAGAGAGAGAGAGAGAGAGAGAGAGAGAGAGAGAGAGAGAGAGAGAGAGAGAGAGAGAGTCAAGCTTAATATTGAAGTATATCTAAGGAAGACTATTTTACCTTCGTCGTTTAGGAAATTCAACAATGGCTCGTAAATATAGTTAATGAATTTTTGTTTGTTCATATAATCTTCCTATATATACTGCATCTACATTAAGCAATTAGTAAGGAATGGTCATTCTATACTAACGAAGTTACAGGACTTTGTTGGGATTAGATTTACGAAGTTCATTAAAAGGACTTTCTTTCATAAAATCACTTAGTCTTATGTACAGTTCCTAATCATGTAGACTTTTAAAACTTCGCAGTGAAGCTCTATGTGTACATATAATTATAAGACGACAGATTCTTTACACCGTTTGTGAGGGGACGTAAAATGTACTTAAAATTCACGTAAATCTCGAGTCAGCGAGTAGGTACATATATATTTATCTACATATACTTATATATGCTTGACGTACACCGTAATTAAAAAAAAATGAATTATGAAATAACAAATTTCGTGGTCAGGTCATACCAAGCCCCTATGTCCTACCTATATACACCTTTGGCATGTTTAAAGCCTTGCTCGTCACGCACTAGACATAACAAATCATTGTACTGTGAAAAAAGACTAAGTATTTATTTGTAAAAGAAATGTTTAAAAGGATGGAAAAAAAGTAGTTCCGGCCCGTCTCTAATCTGCTTATCAATGGGGTTGGAATGCACTTCAGCCGTAATGAGGGGCGCATATGAATGAAAGCTGGCTTTTTTTTTTCTTTTCTGGTTACCTGTGACCTGATTTAGGGAATGAATGGGCCTCGTTGTTTTCTTATACTCGCTGTCTTTTCATAAACTGTTTGTTTTGTGTCATGGACAAAAGTTGGGATAGTAAATGGTGAATCTTCACTTAGTTATATAGCCTCCGATCCTATCTATACATAATGTACGGGGATTGTTTCGTTCAGAGCTTGATGACTGACGAATGATAATTTCTCAGATCTAAGGATTTAGCTGTTTTGTCTATTTTTACAGAAGTACTTTAAAAATAAGAAAGAAAGTTCACACGGAAAAATTTATATCGAAAAACCATGCATGCGAGAAAATATAAAAGAATTCATGCAGGTCTAAGAGTGAATTAAAGTGAATTAAAAGTGATTGTTTGTAAAACAGAAAAACGAATGAGCGAATGACTTTCGGGCACACTATGAGAATAACAAAAAGTAAGAGAGAGAGAGAGAGAGAGAGAGAGAAAGAGAGAGAGAGAGAGAACCAATTTGCATTTTTTACTTCTCGTTTTCTGCTCGTTAAGTGAGTCATTCTACAATATGTTGTATCCGTATGTTCTTTATGATTAACAGAGGAAAATGGCAGGCAAATTATCAGTATATGAAAAGTGATGGACCGCGGGTCATGCAGCGATATTTATGAATAAGCATGCGTGTGTATGTGTGTGCACATATGTGCCTGTGTGAAGATGTTAGATCACATGTTCTTTATTGTGTGACTGAGTCACACAGAGAGAGAGAGAGAGAGAGAGAGAGAGAGAGAGAGAGAGAGAGAGAGAGAGAGTGATAGATTCATTTCTATCGTGCCTGAATCTGATATCGCTGACATTAATTACACAAATCATCCCTATGAATACAGATGGTGTCTCCCGTTGCCGATCTTTGAGGACAATGGACCGACGGAATGCGGCTAGGCATCATTTGCTACATTCTCCAGGCGATATAATGTTCCGCACGCGTCCCGAGTCTATTCCATTATACTTACATACTTTTTATCTATCGCCAAGTGACTCCCACTACTCGGTTATTCTTATAATTGCATGCACATCACGTGCTTTCTTCTAATGCACATGCTTTCGCCACCACAACGATATTACATGCTGATTATTACATCTGTCTGTCTCTGTCTGTGTAACAAGGGGTCCGATAAAACAGGACAGCTATTACACCATTCATTATGATTGTCTGTAAATCCCTCTCACAGTCAACCTTTGAGTAATATATAGGACACAAACTCTTGATTATAGGATCATAATTATATGTTCTGTAACGCAAGCATAAGTTTCATTTAAATTTCATTGTGACCACCCTTACCCTTTAAGAAAAAATGTTTAATAATTTTTAATAGGACAACCTTAATTATATTATTACTTAATATAGGTATACCCTTGACCACCTCCCGTCCCCTGTATGCACTTACCTATACACAGACAGTTTAATTGCATCTAGCAAATTGAAATTGAAGAGGACGTTTAGCTCGAAAGAAAACCCCATACTTTTTTATTTAATAAGACCTTCTGCCTGTCTGTCTATTTGTTCGTCCGTATGTCTCCTTCTCTGTTCCCGTTTTCTCTGTGGCATACCAAGATCAGAAGATGCAAGAATAAAAGATAGGGGGAGGACAATATAGAAGCAATCATAAGTTTTGGCTGTACGTCAACTATTCCCCAACTACGCCACAGACGTCGACTTTTCCGGTTTGAGCCGGTCGTTGATGACATAATTGTTCTTCATTATGACGTCTACATTGATATTAGCCCGCCGACATGTTACATTCTCCATGTCTCCAGAATCAGATGAAACCTTTTACATGTATACCGTGAGCCAGGAAGCCGTCCAGGATTCCCCCCGTGCTTAATTAGCGACCCTCCTCGCAAGGGGGCGGTTCTGAATATGTTGATAAAGTGATGTTTCAAGTCGGTACTGATTTCCATGAAGTCACCGAATATAGAGTCACGTGAGGAAATTAGTCCTTGCGAGAGATTTCGGTCATTTACCAACTACGAAGACAACTCCACCCTTGCCCTACCCTCTCCCTCGAGTAACGAAGTTAAGTTCGTTACGAGCTGCACTTTAAAATTTTTTTATATACATCATTGTATTCTGATCATAATCTTTTACAGTATTAGAAAAGAACGGTAACTCTAGTGAAACAAAAAAGAAATAACAAGATTGAAGGAATTATTCATCTTTTTAAAAGTATTACCAAATATTTTCCTTATCAAATGCAGATGTATATAATACATTGCAGAACGAAATGCTGAAAATGTTTATTGTTTCCTTAGAAAAAGGCAGATTATATATATAGCAAAAAAGAAAAAAACAAGTCTACAATTAATCGAAATTCTGGTGGCGTGATATGTAACCACCCCCCTACCAACACACCTCTTCTTTTTTCTTTTTTAATTTTTTAATTTTTATTTACAAATAAATCCAAATACACACATATTTCAGACATATTTTATACATTTCAAGATTCTACATATTGTAATATCTTATTAATGTAAAGAAAATGGATAATCCGTATAGTGTGAAAACATGTGTTTTTCTTGCAAAAAAAAATAAATAATAGCAGTGAATAAAAAAAAGAAAAAGGGAGATAAAGAAGAAGATAAAAAAAATACAATAGAAAAGGGGGACATGTATCAAAATACATGTTCACAAGTCAATAGTTAAAAAAAGAATAATTTAAGCAATCACAGATGTCATAAAACTTATGATTTCTCATAACAGAGTTATAATTTCTCACAAATTGTTTGCCAGTGGTTTTCACAATCTGAGTATCTACAGTTTTTCAATAACATCTAAATCCTCTTTTTATCATAATATGTTTAACTAATTAAAAACTAAGGTATGGGTTTTTGTTATATTTGGTTGCAAAATTATACCATTTAATAACCATTGATATTAAATTATACATTTTATAGATGCTTGGTTTTAGAAATTTACCAAATAAAACAGATTTCCTATCAAAAACTATGGAAATATCATAATCATTTAAAAACCATTCCTCAATATCACACCATAGTTCTTATACATAAAAACATTCATAAAAAAGATGATCAATTGTTTCAATATTTGTTTTACAGAAGCTACATAAGGGAGAATCAATTAATTTCAACTTGTGCAGATAATAATTTGTAGGTAAAATTCTATGTAAAATTTGATATTGAAGCCAGTTGAGTTTACTTTCTTGAACCGCTTTCTCCATCTAATTGATGATGTTATCGGTTCTTTTTTATTTTCAATTAAAATGTTATAAATGTCCTTACATCCTTTTGTATCCCTATAAAAAAGATAAATAGAGTTTGGAATTTTAGGTCCATGTTCTTTGCTCATATCTGTATTACCTATGTGATTTTTATTGCTTTTTTTAAACCTGCATATTCAATAAAATTTGTATTCACTTTCATGTCATTTAATATTTCTAAGCTAAGAAAATCCCCATTACAGTCAAACAGATCACTAATTAGCATAAACCCTACTCTAAAATAATTTTTTTAAAAAGATACTGAACAATTTCCTATCAGAATGTTTGGGTTGTCCCATAAAATCTCATTATTAAATTGTTTTTCAGTTTGCTCTCTTGTTGATTTTATTACTTTTGCCCAGCTAAGTAACACTTCATCCAAAATAAATTTGGTATTTTTCTAATCATTTTAAAAGTAAAATCTAATCCTCTTTTCCATATAAATCTGATATTTCAATTTCTATGGTTGTTTCTAAAAGTTTTACCCATTTTGCATTAGAATTAATTATAATCTTTTCATCCAGCTGGATCTTAGGGCAATGATAAATGCTGGGTAATCAATCATTTTTAGTCCTCCATATTTATTTATAATCTTGTATTATAGTGTTTTTCTTTATTTTATGCATGTTGCTTCCCCATAGAAAGTGTTATAAATCATTTTCCAATTTTTTTTTTATCAAGTTTGTGTCTGGATTGGGTTAACAATATTAAGTGATTTAATTTTGGTATAATTAATGATTTTATTATATCAAGTCTCCCTATCGGTGTTAGCTTTCTATGTATCCATTGATTCATTATTTTATTGATTTCTGATAATTTAGGAGTATAGTTTAGCACGGACAATTCTCCAAGATTAATTGAAAATTTGATTCCGAGAAGGTCAATTGCTGTGTTGTTCCAGTCTAGCTTCCATCCACAGGGGCCAAGCCCGTTTTAACATTAATTTCAATGTAACCATAAATCTTTAATTATGGTTACGTTGAAATTAATGTTAAAACGGGCTTGGCCCCTGTGCTTCCATCGGGTATGGCGAAAAACATCTTTACAAAATTTTTTGCTACCTATCCATACCATTTTTATTTTTTGGAAATTAATTTTAAGACCAGATATATTTTCAAAGAAGTCTAATTCTCTTAGAATTAATGCCATCAAGTGTTAGGGGAGAACCATCAGAAATAAGAGATGTATCGTCTGCATATTGTGACAGCTTATATTCTACATCACCAATTTTATACCTTTTTTGTCTTTATTATTTTGAATTATTATTCCAAGAATTTCTGCAACGAGGAGAAAGAGATAGGGCGATATAGGATCAACACACCTCTTAATTTTCGTTAGCAGTTTTTCAAGTTTTCATTTCCATTCCACAAAGGTGTTGCTGATGAAACATTTCCATTTCAATATAAAAAGAGTATAAGAAGTATATTTTATATATAAATAATCCAAATTCCAAAGATTAAAATACCCCTTTTAGCTTAAATATAACTGAAATTATCGATCTTTTTTATCGTCATTTGGGCGTGATAGGAAGTGAAAATAGCTAACTAAGTCGCCATGTTGGATAGTAGAGGTTTGTTAGTTTTTCTTTTTCTAGTACTGTATATAGTCTTATCTTTGCAAAATTATTCGAAACCACTATAGACCATTATATAAATAGTGCCTGTTTGGGTAGGTATAATTGTTGAAATTGACACCCCGAGAAAACCATTGTCAAGCGACGCGAAGCGGAGGTATACTTTGGTTTTCGAGGTTATCGTTGTTATATATAATATTTAAGGAATGAATTTAATTTCTACCTATGTTATACAATATAACATAACTTGGGGCAGTTTACGCTTTATAAACCGCGAAGCGCGCGGTTTATAAAAAAGTGTAAACTGTTCCAAGTTATGTTATACTCGTATTACATAGGTAGAAATTAAATTTATTCCTTATAATTTAATTTTCTACTATCTAAATTAGATAATAAGGCCCATTAATTAGTTAAAATATGTTAATTTGTACAAAATTTAAACGTAACGTCAAGCGGATTAATACGTTTTGCACGCGCGTCTTACTGTGACGTAGGCAAGTTATGTTATACGATATATATGAATTTGTTTAGCCAATCAAATGAGGCGTTACAATCAGAATTATATATATATATATATATATATATATATATATATATATATATATATATATATATATATTATGTTATATACATATTCAGGTTTTTAAGGTGTCTCGACAAACCAGTGAATTATTTAATGGATCGATAAGAACAATTTAAAAAAATGTTTTTACAAAATTGAGAATGATAGTGGCTTTGATTTTTGTTGTTGCATTGTTAATAGAAACAAACAAAATATTATCTTTTTTTGGTTTCAGAACTGTAGTAAAGTTAACGCCATAAAGGTGTCTGACCATGGATCCTTTGCGTAATTGGGCCCAGGATGTGTTACGGTGTCATCTCTGTGAGACCCCGGTCCCCCCTCTCTACTGTGCCATTTGTCACATACATCTGTGTACAACATGCGGGGGTGAACATCTTTTAGATGAATCCCAAGAACACAGAGTGGTGCCATTTAAAAAGAGGGGGTCTACTCCAAAATGTTCAACACATTCTTCAAAGTTATGTGAACTACACTGTGAAACATGTGACATTCTTATTTGTTCACTTTGTGTTTCCTCTGGTGAACACGAAGGACACAAACTAGTTGATTCTAATTTGAAATGCCTCGAAACCAAAAATGTACTGCAACAAGAGCTAGAAGAATTAGAAAATTTCATTAATCCTGTATACCAAAAGATTGCATCCGACATTACAGTTCAGAAAGCTGATCTTAAGAAAAACTCAGAAGAATTGATGACTGCTATTAACGAACATGGTAAAGACTTGCATAAAGAAATAGACAACATTATACAGAAACTGAAATCGGATCTTGATGAAATTGATTCCAAAAACTTGGCTCTCCTAAAAAAACAGGAAGATAAAATCACAAGTATCATTTCTGAAATCACCAAGGTCATTGCAAAACTGAAAATGTTAATGAATTCTGATGATGTCAGACTCATCTCAGCCTTCAAATTCAGGAATGCTGAATTCAGAAGATTGCCTCCTAAACTCACAGTGTCCTTACCAAGCTTTATCCCTCAGAATATCAACAAAAAACAGCTTGGTTCTCTGTCAGTAATAACAAGATCTGACCCATACAGTCCTACAAATATCGCAGAACGGTTCACAGAGCTGTACGATGATAAGTGGACAGGTGCCTTTGTAGATTTGTCTGAAAAATACAGCATGACAGAGGAAGTTGCAATAAAGAAATTGGTACAAATTACAGAGGATTCATATAAGTATTGCAAGGACTTTTCCAGCAAGAGGTACACAGACATAGTAGCAGATTTAACGCTATGGAAACGTGTAGAGCCAAACTCCATGCTGAAACCATCTATTCAGGAAATGGGTGCCCTCGTCTATGAGAGTTTTTATAGAGAACTGGTTTCAGATCATGAATGGAAGAAGAGTGTTGAACCGTTCATAAAAGAGTGCGTTCGAATCTGTTGGTTGATGGTGGATAGGGATCATCCCATTTACATGAAATCCTCGGAAAAAAGGGGTAGTGAATTCGATACCAATTTATATAAGCGTTTTACCAGATTTGGACAGAAGATGGATTATATTGTTCGGCCAGCTCTTTTCCTTCATGAAAACGGGCCTCTTCTTTGTAAAGGCATTGCGCAGCCAATGGCAGGAAAATAATAATAACAATTTAATTGAAGAAACATGCTTCGTATACGTAGTTGCTCCAAAACATTTCATTTTATTGTATCTATATAATTTACAGATCAATAAAGTTTTCATCTTTGGAAGTCCAAATACACGTGTTACGCATGTACAGTGTATTTGAACATAACCCTCTGTTTATTTATTATTAAATAGTAAATATTTTGATCTTTTATAAATAAGCTTTGAAAACCGCCAACCATAAACTATATTCTTTTGAAACTATCATGATTATCTTTACCAAATTTGGTCTTTTATAGCGTCTAATGGAGAAGAAAAACATGAATTATAATATTCATGACTCCCACCCGGGAACATTGAATTTTGGGTAAAATTTTCCATGTTTAAAAATTGTTTTCTTTATTACTGCGAACATTTAATTTATCCACTGGGCTCTGATGGATTAGACACGCAATAATTTTATAACGTCTTTTCTGAAAAGTCCGGTTCTTTACGTTAATATGTTCTCAAAAGTGGGATAACCAGATTCCTGAGAGTGGCTTGAACAGAAAAGCTCGCAGAAGTTAATGGTTAAGTAAATATATACTTGCAATATAATGTATACGTTTTAAACATTACATAATTAATAAAAAAAAATTATAAACATTGTTGCATTAAAAATAAGAATAGACATCAAAATGTCAACGTAAGGAAAATTGAACTATGTGTACTACAAATAAAATATTTTCCATATATAGAAGCAAAACAAGATGCTAGATCAAAGTAATACTACCAGCGTGTTTTTAATTCAAACGGAAATGTGCAAGGAGAATAAATTTATAGAATCATGTTCCACATCTTAGATGAGACTAATGCACACTAAGTATGGAAGAAAAAAAACCCACAAAAACCCACACACACAAATTTAAAGAACCAGGCAAAGAGCATTAAAATAATGCAGTGGTGTCGGAAGCAAATTGATAGTGTGTGTGGGGGGAGGGGTGGGGGTAGACTCATCAGAAATTTTGACAAGCAAAAAAAATGTCTTTGATAATGGTTATGTATAAGTTTGCAAAAAAGGGGCAATTCCGATGCCTATACATGTAATGGAAAGGTTCTGATACACCTATTCGTTAATAATATTTCGAGGACGTGTTTTAATTATTGTGGGTTGATGATCGACAGCTTATATATAAAAATATTCATGTTTCCAGCCACAGTGCTTCTTTTAAGTTTATCAGCTGTCCAGATCTTACAGGTTAACCCAAGATATGTTGCGCAACAATGGCAACATTTTTCTATCGCACATGCACAAAAGTAAACAGTTGGTGGCTGACAGTTGGCTATCGTATATATATATCATATATGGTATATAGCATATATGGTATATAGCATATATAGTATATAGCATATATAATATAAAGCATATATAGTATATATCATATATGGTATATAGCATATATAGTATAAAGCATATATAGTATAAAGCATATATAGTATATAGCATATATGGAATATAGCATATATAGTATAAAGCATATAAAGTATGTAGCATATATAGTATATAGCATATATGGTATATAGCATTTATGGTATATAGCATATATAGTATATAGCATAAATGGTATATAGCATATATAGTATAAAGCATATAAAGTATGTAACATATATAGTATATAGCATATATAGTATAAAGCATATAAAGTATATAGCATATATAGTATATAGCATATATGGTATATAGCATATATAGTATTAGCATATATGGTATATAGCATATATAGTATAAAGCATATAAAGTATGTAGCATATATAGTATATAGCATATATGGTATAAAGCATATATAGTATAAAGCATATATAGTATAAAGCATATATAGTATTAGCACATATGGTATATAGCATATATAGTATAAAGCATATAAAGTATGTAGCATATATGGTATATAGCATATATAGTATATAGCATATATGGTATATAGCATATATAATATATAGCATATATAGTATAAAGCATATATAGTATATATCATATATGGTATATAGTATATAGCATATATAGTATATAGCATATATAGTAAAAAGCATATAAAGTATGTAGCATATATAGTATATAGCATATATGGTATAAAGCATATATAGTATATAGCATATATGGTATATAGCATATATAGTATATAGCATATATAATGTAAAGCATATATAGTATATATCATATATGGTATATAGCATATATAGTATAAAGCATATATAGTATAAAGCATATATAGTATATAGCATATATGGTATATAGCATATATAGTATAAAGCATATAAAGTATGTAGCATATATAGTATATAGCATATATGGTATATAGCATTTATGGTATATAGCATATATAGTATATAGCATATATGATATATAGCATATATAGTATAAAGCATATAAAGTATGTAGTATATATAGTATATAGCATATATGGTATATAGCATATATGATATATAGCATATATAGTATAAAGCATATAAAGTATGTAGCATATATAGTATATAGCATATATGCTATAAAGCATATATAGTATAAAGCATATATAGTATAAAGCATATATAGTATTAGCATATATGGTATATAGCATATATAGTATAAAGCATATAAAGTATGTAGCATATATGGTCTAAAGCATATATAGTATATAGCATATATGGTATATAGCATATATGGTATATAGCATATATAGTATATAGCATATATGGTCTATAGCATATATAGTATAAAGCATATATAGTATAAAGCATATATAGTATATATCATATATGGTATATATTATATAGCATATATAGTATAAAGCATATATAGTATATAGCATATATGGTATATAGCATATATAGTATAAAGCATATAAAGTATGTAGCATATATAGTATATAGCATATATGGTATAAAGCATATATAGTATAAAGCATACATAGTATAAAGCATATATAGTATATAGCATGTATGGTATATAGCATATATAGTATAAAGCATATAAAGTATGTAGCATATATAGTATACAGCATATATAGTATATAGCATATGTGGTATAAAGCATATAAAGTATGAAGTATATATGGTATATAGCATATATAGTTTAAAGCATATAAAGTATGTAGCATATATAGTATATAGCATATATGGTATAAAGCATATATAGTATATTGCATATATAGTATAAAGCATATAAAGTATGTAGCATATATAGTATATAGCATATATAGTATATAGCATATAAAGTATAAAGCATATATAGTATAAAGCATATATAGTCTATGGCATATATGATATATAGCATATATAGTATAAAGCATATAAAGTATATAGCATATATGGTATATAGCATGTATAGTATATAGCATATATGGTATAAAGCATATATAGTATATAGCATATATGGTATATAGCATATATAGTATAAAGCATATAAAGTATGTAGCCTATATAGTATATAGCATATATAGTATATAGCATATATAGTATAAAGCATATATAGTATAAAGCATATATAGTATATAGCATATATGATATATAGCATATATAGTATAAAGCATATAAAGTATGTAGCATATATAGTATATAGCATATATAGTATATAGCATATATGGTATATAGCATATATATTATATAGCATATATAGTATATATATCATATATAGTATATATCATATATAGTATATATCATATATAGTATATAGCATAAAAAAGCAAATAGATAGAATCTCTTTAGAGAAAATAAAAGTTGAAAACAGCTTTTTACTTTTTGTAAGATCGACCGATGGATGCATCCCTCATAGCGAGACTTGAGTGTCTACAACGTGTAACACTGAACACTGTTTTTTGCACTGAGTTACAGGAAAATAAATATATTGGAAAAAAAATAGTATTTATCTTTACAGAATGTTGATATTGCATTGAAAAATACCTTTATTTCAAGACAGAGTAATGTCTTCATAATCTTGTATAAATTACATGTTCATTCCAAAATCGTAACAAAGTAAAATGGAAAATTATGTATAGTTATATAGAATTTATGTCAGGATATTCATTAGATCAGAAAGATGCATATAATTATCATAGAAATATCAACTAAAGTCAACGGTATAATTGTACATTAAATGGTGAAGCTAAATAATTTTCCTGCATAAGATACTCAGTGCTTACGGGTAATTTTTTTTTTTTATATTACACCTCAATATTAATTTTTATGATGGTCCGTTGTAATTAATAAGGATGCTAAAATATTTTTTCTGTGTTTTGATAGATACTGCTTTTATGTTCATATAATGAAGTAAAACTAAAATATCACATTTTGTGGTGATAAAAAATACATATAATTTGAGCTGTGCTTCTTGACATCCCTGTGGATCCGTCACTTCATAAGGTAATAACATCGGGATCGAACTACGCCGCATTCGTTCTTTCCCGGGTCTTTCCGTTGAGTTCATGACCTCACCTCGGTAAATTTCCCGCGAAAACGGTCACGTTGACTGGCTTTCATTGTTTTGGTAGGAGAAAACAGTAAAAAGACCTCAAAATGGCTGTAAGTATTCTTTTACAAACGTATACATGCTAAGATATATCTTTGAAGACGAATTTTGAGGTTGTCGACACTTAATCAATAATGTTTGTCTCAAAAACGTTGAACTTTTAGTCGATGTGCCAAAAAGTGTAGATTTCTGTCCTCGGAGCTTTAGAAAGACCCACATGTAAAGATTTCGATCTATATGAATACGTGTATAGGAAGCTCTCATGAGTATGGGTAAAAACATTTTCATAAACAAAGGTGTATATTTATTAAGATTTAACATTTAGCCCTTATTAGAACTTTCCAATGACTGAGCTTTAGAAGATAGGAGCAACTACAGAGGAATTTCAGTGTAATGTAGTGAGAAAAATCTCGTAAACGCGAATGTCGGATAAAGATACAGATACAGTCTCGCACTCTCTCTCTCTCTCTCTCAGTATTTCTTGTTGTAGGGCGACTATGATTAGAATGTTTTATTTACACAAAATGCCACTTTTATTTTTTTCCTTTACAGGAAGACACATCCTCTGATCCTTTCTCTGCTGCCACCAGCCCCTCCCGAGGATCCCGGGGGCGAAGGACTGACCCCCTGACCTCCAGCCCAGGGAGGGACCTTCCACCGTTTGAGGATGACTCCGAGTTGATGGGAGAAAATGCAGGGGAGGAAGAGGAAGACGGAGAAGAACTCTTTGGGGATCAGTTAGAACAGTAAGGATTAGGAATGATAAAGTGTTCAAGCATTGAAGTGTTGCACATAAAAAAATAACCATGTCAGTGCAGATGCATCCTAAATTTTATTTCTGAATTTGAAAATTTATCATTAGATACTGAAAACTTATTGAAAGGGGGGCTCTGTTTGTTGATTGCTTTATGGACAATATTTCATGATACGGTTACAAAAATCGAACATTGGACTTGAATTTTACATTAGGAAGCTCTTTGTGAATTTTGTCCTTCCACAAGGGGGGTGGGGGGGGGTGGATCTGTTTGTTGATTGCTTTATAGACTTTATTTTATAATACTGTTACGAAAATTGAACATTGGACTTGCTTTAATGTCATCAAGCATTGAGTTACTTTTGTTGTTTTACAGGGACTATCGTGCCATTCCAGCCCTTGACAGATATGATCAGGAAGGGCTGGATGAAGATGATTATTCTGAATTATCGGAGAATCAGAGACAGGCTGCGGAGAGAGAGATGAGACAAAGAGACAGAGAGGAAGGCGTTCTTACTGGCCGAATGAGGAGGGGGCTAATGTATGGTAGGTTACAATTTTCTTTTTTCATTTTTGTAATCAATTTTCAAATATATTGTAAACTTTGAATGTTTTGATTCTTGGTTGTGATAATGCAGAGAAAACAAACCATCACTGTATAAAAGATGACATTTTTCTGTAAACATGAGACTGAAGTTACAAGTTGAACAGTTTTTAAAAGACATTATATGATATTAATGTAACAATATAGTGTTTTAATTTGCAGAAGAGTCTGATGAAGAAGATGATGCAGCACCAAGAAAGCGAAGACGAGCGGAACGTGCAGCCGAAGGCGATGTAGAGGATGAGGAGGTATGTTCCTGGATTCTTTTAACTCTTTAATTAGTACACTGACAAATTCTGATAACTCTATATTTTGATATTATAGGACTGAGAAAGTTAGGAAAAGGCAGCTTTATTTGATACTTAATAGTTCTGTGTATAAAAGAAGTACTACCTAAATTGTTAATATTTGTTCGAAATTTCCATAAGAGCATTCAAGGAATGGAACGTGGGTTACCTATATATATCATTTTATTTTCCCAACAATATTTGTATGATCATTTACGAATAGCTGAAGCCTAAACATGCTAAGAAATTATCTAAGAGGTGATTTTGCACTATGTAAACTTAATATATATATTCAATAAGTACCAATTTATGGAATTTGTGTGTTACTTGGTAAGTGATTTTTGTGTGTTGTAGATGATAGAGAGCATAGAAAACTTGGAGGACATGAAGGGACACTCGGTCAGGGAGTGGGTGTCCATGCTGGGACCCAAGACAGAGATCAAAAACCGCTTCAAGAACTTCCTGCGTACCTATGTGGACACAAAGGGACATAATGTGTACAGGGAGAAAATCAGACAGATGGTGGAAGGTAGGAACCAATTGTATAACTGCTCATTTATTTGCTTCTCCATTCATAGTGCCTTCTAATTTTTTGAAAACATCAATTTGCATTCTTATTTTAAGGTTATGTGATTAACGTAATATATATTGTTAAAAAATCTCCTGAAACCCTTTTTGATAAAGTTAATATTTTTCACATGCTGCAGTGATTGGGAAGGACCTGCGCCCTGCGCCATAGTCGCATTTAAGAGAAAAATGGCGCATTAAATCAATTACTCTAAGCGCTAAAGTGCACATTCAAATTTCTCATCGGTAATAAAGTTTTAGCGATGTCTGCTGGAAATTTACTTTGTTCGACTTACCTAATTGTCTTTAAATACATTCATTTTCAAACATCAAATTTCATTGGTCGTGTTTGGAAAAACAGAAATAAACAACCAATAAAAACGTTTTCACTCATTTATGGACAGTCTGTTTATAGGTTTCTTGTATTAATTTGATGTTTGTAGCTAATAAAGAGAGTCTGGTGATAGACTACAAAATGCTGGCCTCTGTAGATATAACCCATGATATTAATGTTGTACTGTATATTGACGTTTGTAGCTAATAGAGAGAGTCTGGTGATCGACTACAACATGCTGGCCTCTGTTGAGCAGGTCCTAGCCTACTTCCTGCCAGAGGCGCCCGCTGAAATGTTGCAGAACTTTGACGAGGTAATTCTCCCTCAGTGGTGTGGGAATGGTTTCATTGACTTAATGATAAAACACTGTCTTTAAAATTGATTTTAATTTCATCACATGACAAATATTTATAGGATTATTAGCTCTTGTTTTAATGGTTTTGTATCGTTTGGTAATCGATAACTGCTAAATGATAACTAATTTTGTGAATGTCATTAATAGTTGATTTAAGAGCATATCCTTGTACCTTGTGTATTTTGGGTGAGTTTATCCATATCATCTATTGCAGGCAGCAAAAGAGGTGGTGTTAAACATGTACCCTAAATATGAGAATATTGCCAAAGAAATTCACGTCAGAATAGCAGAGCTACCACTTATTGAAGAATTACGATCATTAAGGTAACTTGTACTTAGTTTATAGTTTCTATTCATGAGAAATTATGATTAAAATGGCAAGGGAGTAAATTTTCCTTGTGAGACTTAATCTATACATTGTCTAGAAACTTTTGAATCCTTCAAGGTCCACAAATTAAAGCAAAAATATAGCAAACATAAAGGCATGTAATGTAAGAAAGATATACACATGTATGTAGTTGGAGTGGCAATCACTTTACTTGCAGCTTCACCTTTACTTTAAAAAAAGTTTTCTTCCAAATTTTGACCCATTGAACTTGTGAAAAAAAAACTAGATTGCAGATAATTTGAGGGATATTGGAAGTTTTTGACTGTAATTTTACAGACAGCTTCACCTGAACCAGCTGATCCGGACCAGCGGGGTGGTGACCAGTAGTACGGGGGTACTGCCGCAGCTCAGTGTCATCAAGTACGACTGTAACAAGTGTCACTACGTCCTGGGACCGTTCTACCAGTCCCAGAACCAGGAGGTCAAACCAGGGTCATGTCCCGAGTGTCAGTCCACAGGACCGTTTGAAGTCAACATGGAACAGGTGGGTACCAAGTGCTAGGGGATGATCATACAATGTATGATGGATAGTAAGAACTGATGAGGAATACTTGTACTCTGTTCAGTTTTGTATGAAGTTTCATTCTTGAGAGTTTTTACAAAACCCTCAACAGAAGATTCAGAAACTGTGTTGATGCAAGGGTGAATATCATTATGATGTTTTTGTTGAATTTTATACAGCAAAATACCTTATTTTGTTCACATATGAAATGACTTGGTACTTCTGCAGAAAACAATTCTAAGAAAAAATACTTTAAAGAAAATTATAAATGACAAATTGCTATGGAATCATGTATTTGTAATGCCCTTTTGCATGTGTTCAACAGACCGTGTACAAGAACTACCAGAGGATGACCATCCAGGAGAGTCCTGGCACGGTGCCAGCTGGTCGGCTACCCCGATCCAAAGACACCATCCTATTGGACGATCTGGTGGACATGTGTAAACCAGGAGATGAAGTGGTAAGGATATTATTGGTTTTATGTAATGAGTATAATACTTGGGATTTTTTTCTCTCAACTTTTCATGCTAGTTCTTTCATCAAGAAGTATAGTATCTCTTAAGCTTTGGAAACTTCAATATTTGAAAATTTTAAAGTTATTTTTGCAAAATAGTAGATAGCATGAATTGTCAATAAGGTTTTGAAAAGTGTTTCAATTACAGGGTATTAATTTTGTTTGTTGAATATTTTGCATTACTTTACATTAGCTTCAAAAGAACTTGAAAGCTTTGGAAAATTTGACACTTGCAAATGTAGAAAATGGAAATAGCATTTCAATTTTGTAGTATAGATTTGATTGTTTAATTCTTTGTTTCACTTTGTAGGAGCTGACTGGTATCTACCACAACAACTACGATGGTTCCCTGAACATGTCTAACGGATTCCCCGTGTTTGCCACAGTGATCCAGGCCAACTACATCACAAAGAAGGATGACAAGCTGGCAGTCGGTTCCCTCACAGACGAGGACATCAAGGCCATCGTACAGCTCTCCAAGGACGAGAGAATAGGAGAGAAGGTAAGTCTGCTAGGGACAGAGGGCACAGTCTACTGACTAAGAGGATAGGAGAGAGGGTAAATCTGCTAGGGACAGGGGGCAGTCTACTGGCTAAGAGGATAGGAGAGAGGGTAAGTCTGCTAGGGACAGGGGGCAGAGTCTACTGACTAAGAGGATAGGAGAGAGGGTAAGTCTGCTAGGGACAGGGGGCAGAGTCTACTGACTAAGAGGATAGGAGAGAGGGTAAGTCTGCAAGGGACAGGAGACAGAGTCCACTGGCTAAGAGGATAGGAGAGAGGGAAAGTCCACTAGGTTAGGGGATGGACTACTGACTAAGAGGATAGGAGAGAGGGTAAGTCTGCTAGGGGCAGGGGGCAGTCTACTGACTACGAGGATAGGAGAGAGGGTAAGTTTGATAGGGACAGGGGGCAGAGTCTACTGGCTAAGAGGATAGGAGAGAGGGTAAGTCTGCTAGGGACAGGGGGCAGTCTACTGGCTAAGAGGATAGGAGAGAGGGTAAGTCTGCTAGGGACAGGGGGCAGAGTCTGCTGACTAAGAGGATAGGAGAGAGGGTAAGTCTGCTAGGGACAGGGGGCAGAGTTTACTGGCTAAGAGGATAGAAGAGAGGGTAAGTCTGCTAGGGACAGGGGGCAGTCTACTGGCTAAGAGGATAGGAGAGAGGGTAAGTCTGCTAGGGACAGGGGGCAGAGTCTACTGACTAAGAGGATAGGAGAGAGGGTAAGTCTGCAAGGGACAGGAGACAGAGTCCACTGGCTAAGAGGATAGGAGAGAGGGTAAGTCCACTAGGTTAGGGGATGGACTACTGACTAAGAGGATAGGAGAGAGGGTAAGTCTGCTAGGGGCAGGGGGCAGTCTACTGACTACGAGGATAGGAGAGAGGGTAAGTTTGATAGGGACAGGGGGCAGAGTCCACTGGCTAAGAGGATAGGAGAGAGGGTAAGTCCACTAGGTTAGGGGATGGACTACTGACTAAGAGGATAGGAGAGAGGGTAAGTCTGCTAGGGGCAGGGGGCAGTCTACTGACTACGAGGATAGGAGAGAGGGTAAGTTTGATAGGGACAGGGGGCAGAGTCTACTGACTAAGAGGATAGGAGAGAGGGTAAGTCTGCAAAGGACAGGAGACAGAGTCCACTGGCTAAGAGGATAGGAGATAGGGTAAGTTATCAGGCTATCAGTCTGCAGAGTGCTAAATGATAGGAATGGGCCAGAGGGTAGGTCATCAAAGACAAGCAAAAGGATAAGCCTATTAGCTGTAGTTGGCTTTAACAACAAAAAAGCAGAACTTTTATTGCCATTTATGATGTTTCCAATTTGTATCAATATCTTGTAATATGAAATGTTGAATCATCCAATTTTATTGACAATGATAATGGGTTGATTTTGTGGTAAATGTTGTTGAAGTTTGATGAACCAACAAAATCTCTGTTGAGTTTTGGATGATCCGTAAAAATAAACACATATTATACAACTTGTGACTTCTTTCTCAGATATTTGCTAGCATGGCTCCTTCCATCTACGGCCACGAGGACATCAAACGTGCGGTGGCCCTGGCAATATTTGGGGGTGAGCCTAAGAACCCTGGTGGGAAGCACAAAGTTCGAGGCGACCTCAACGTGCTGATCTGTGGTGACCCAGGGACTGCGAAGTCTCAATTCCTGAAGTACGTGGAGAAGACTGGTCCCCGCGTGGTGTTCACCACCGGGCAGGGAGCCTCCGCCGTGGGTCTGACAGCATATGTACAGAGGAACCCAGTGTCCAAAGAGTGGACGCTGGAGGCAGGTGCCCTGGTGCTGGCTGACAAAGGGATGTGTCTCATTGATGAGTTTGACAAGGTCAGTTTAAATATGGAATAGTGTGTGGAACTGATTACTCAGTGTTTTATGGTTGGCCCAATTTATGTAAAGGTACAGCTTAGCACTAATTAAACATTGTCTGATCAAAGAATTTGACAAGGTTACAGTGTTGTCTTAAAAAGTTGAAATAGAAGGAAAAAAAGTAAATAGAAGGGGGTTTTAGGGGTCTAGCTTATAGCTAGATTGTGTATGAAATGCAATAATAGCCAGGTAATTATGTCCTTCCCGCCTGCAGGGTCTTGGAGACAACCCTGAGGTTAGGTGTGTAGCACAGAACTGATACTGATTACATATTAGTTTATGTATAAATAGCTTCATGGTTTATACTTGACCCAATATGGCTTAGACGTACTGTAAACATATTATATTTGGCGTGTACAATATTTTGCGGAAATTAGTTTTTGAATAAGTTGTCGTGGATTTGAATTAGCGTATTCCTGAATGTGACTATTCTTATACATATGCATGGCATTTAGCAATGTACTTGATTTAGCAGAAGCCGCATTCCGCCAAAAGCACTAAATAGAATACACCGCCAAATGTAATACGTTTATAGTAGTCTGTCAGTAGATCCCAAATGGGTCTAGAGCTGAACTTGTAAAATCATACCTGATATATCTATGTTAAATCCAATCATCTTTATTGGTTTGCTGAGAGAATGAGAACATCTAGTTTGATATTTTATCAGATGAATGATGCTGACAGGACCAGTATACATGAGGCCATGGAACAGCAGAGCATCTCCATCTCCAAGGCTGGTATAGTTACCTCCCTCCAGGCCCGCTGTTCTGTGTTAGCGGCAGCCAACCCAATAGGAGGAAGATACGACCCCTCACTCACCTTCTCAGAAAACGTAAGTAACTACCTTCAGAGTTGACCCTTAATTGTTTGATTTAATTTAATGTAATAATGCAAAATAGAAGTGATGTAAATATTTCTTAACATGTGGGGGTAGTTTCTTCAGATTGTCAGTTTTTACCAGTTTGTGGGGATGTAATTTCATAAAGTCTTAAATTTGAATAATAAAAGATTGTGCCTTATGATTCAATATGAATGGCATGTAAGTTCATGAGGATTACCTATAAAATGATAGATGAAGCCACCAGATTTGAAATGATTTCTGTATTTTCAGTGACTTCTCTAGATATGATTGTGAACTCTAGTAATTTTCTGATGTTGTTATTCTGTAGGTGGATTTGACAGAGCCCATCCTGTCCAGGTTTGACATCCTGTGTGTGGTGAGAGACACTGTAGACCCAGTACAGGTATCTGTCACTGTTTATTATCTTTTTTTTTTTTTTTATTTACAGTTTTTCATTTTATAATACACTGTACATATAACACATTCATACACACATACATACAAGTCATGATCTCATAAATTTTGAAAACTATTCAAGTTGATACAATATTGCATAAACTGAAATGAATAAAGCTCTTGAAGTTAAATATTAAGAAAAAGATTTTTCCATTCAAACCATCTATCATTATGTTTATCATAAGAAGAGTTTCTTATAGCAACACATTTTTCAATTTCATATCTAAAGTTTAAGTGACATAGTAGAACTGCAAATATTGGAACTTTTTTGTTGTACAGACATTGAAAAATATATTGTTTTGTATACAGGATCAAAAAGTTGATGACTAAGTTAAAATTAGAAGGAGGAGTTCATAATCTGCTACAACTTGTAATTTATAGAGTTCATTGACCATTTAAAATGTGCCAGGGTTCCTTTGATGATAGTCCAAAGTTTTAAAATTCAAATATTTTCTCTTACATAAAGTCTTTACTATAATTCTTTGTTAGATACCTACATGAACTTATGAAAAAGGTTACAATTAAAGATGCTTGGAATGGATAAAATAATATTTTTTAACCTTACATGTAAAAAAAAAATGGTAAAGTTGAAATAGATATTGAATTTAGTACATATTTGTTAGTAAATAGAATGCATTAATGTTAAATGTTGTACATATTGTGTACATGTACATAAAATGACTTTGTAAAATGGATATTTCATAAATGTTGTATATTAATGCCTGTTCATTTGAATGTTCATTTGAAATAACGAACATTTATTTCCTGATATAGGATGAGAGACTGGCCCGTTTCGTGACAGGAAGTCATATCAAGCACCATCCCAATGTAGGAGAAACACAGAACAACGAGAGTCTGGTAGGAAATAGTGTGTTTCTATTTCTACATAAGGGACATTTCCACAAATATGTAGACATTTATTATGCCTTTTCAGTTAGATTGTATAATTTTCCTTTTACACCAAAAATTACTGATGGACTGCTGTGGCTAGATAAAATGTTAATTTTTCACACCATTCACTTAGAACTATTTAATAGTTGGTTGACTTGAGTGTATTTTGTTACAAATTGACTCATCTAATTGATGCATTATGCACAGTTCATCTGTTGTATACATGTGTTTACTATTACACACTGCCCCTCTGTTGTGTACATGTGTTTACTATTACACACTGCCCCTCTGTTGTATACATGTGTTTACTATTACACACTGCCCCTCTGTTGTATACATGTGTTGACTATTACACACTGCTCCTCTGTTGTGTACATGTGTTTACTATTACACACTGCCCCTCTGTTGTGTACATGTGTTTACTATTACACACTGCCCCTCTGTTGTATACATGTGTTGACTATTACACACTGCTCCTCTGTTGTGTACATGTGTTGACTATTACACACTGACCCTCTGTTGTATACATGTGTTTACTATTACACACTGCCCCTCTGTTGTGTACATGTGTTGACTATTACACATTGTCCCTCTGTTGTATACATGTGTTTACTATTACACACTGCCCCTCTGTTGTGTACATGTGTTTACTATTACACACTGCCCCTCTGTTGAATACATGTGTTTACTATTACACACTCCCCCTCTGTTGTGTACATGTGTTTACTATTACACACTGCCCCTCTGTTGTGTACATGTGTTTACTATTACACACTGTCCCTCTGTTGTATACATGTGTTTACTATTACACACTGCCCCTCTGTTGTGTACATGTGTTTACTATTACACACTGCCCCTCTGTTGTATACATGTGTTAACTATTACACACTGCCCCTCTGTTGTATACATGTGTTGACTATTACACACTGCTCCTCTGTTGTGTACATGTGTTGACTATTACACACTGACCCTCTGTTGTGTACATGTGTTTACTATTACACACTGCCCCTCTGTTGTATACATGTGTTGACTATTACACACTGCCCCTCTGTTGTGTACATGTGTTGACTATTACACACTGCCCCTCTGTTGTGTACATGTGTTGACTATTACACACTGCCCCTCTGTTGTGTACATGTGTTTACTATTACACACTGCCCCTCTGTTGTATACATGTGTTGACTATTACACACTGCCCCTCTGTTGTATACATGTGTTTACTATTACACACTGCCCCTCTGTTGTATACATGTGTTTACTATTACACACTGCCCCTCTGTTGTGTACATGTGTTGACTATTACACACTCCCCCTCTGTTTTGTACATGTGTTTACTATTACAAACTGCCCCTCTGTTGTATACATGTGTTGACTATTACACACTGCTCCTCTGTTGTGTACATGTGTTGACTATTACACACTGCCCCTCTGTTGTATACATGTGTTTACTATTACACACTGCCCCTCTGTTGTATACATGTGTTTACTATTACACACTGCCCCTCTGTTGTATACATGTGTTTACTATTACACACTGCCCCTCTGTTGTATACATGTGTTGACTATTACACACTGCCCCTCTGTTGTATACATGTGTTTACTATTACACACTCCCCCTCTGTTGTGTACATGTGTTTACTATTACACACTGCCCCTCTGTTGTATACATGTGTTTACTATTACACACAGCCCCTCTGTTGTATACATGTGTTTACTATTACACACTGCTCCTCTGTTGTGTACATGTGTTGACTATTACACACTGCCCCTCTGTTGTATACATGTGTTTACTATTACACACTGCCCCTCTGTTGTATACATGTGTTGACTATTACACACTGCTCCTCTGTTGTGTACATGTGTTGACTATTACACACTGACCCTCTGTTGTATACATGTGTTGACTATTACACACTGCCCCTCTGTTGTATACATGTGTTTACTATTACACACTGCCCCTCTGTTGTGTACATGTGTTGACTATTACACACTCCCCCTCTGTTTTGTACATGTGTTTACTATTACACACTGCCCCTCTGTTGTATACATGTGTTGACTATTACACACTGCTCCTCTGTTGTGTACATGTGTTGACTATTACACACTGCCCCTCTGTTGTATACATGTGTTTACTATTACACACTGCCCCTCTGTTGTATACATGTGTTGACTATTACACACTGCCCCTCTGTTGTATACATGTGTTTACTATTACACACTCCCCCTCTGTTGTGTACATGTGTTTACTATTACACACTGCCCCTCTGTTGTATACATGTGTTGACTATTACACACTGCCCCTCTGTTGTATACATGTGTTGACTATTACACACAGCCCCTCTGTTGTATACATGTGTTTACTATTACACACAGCCCCTCTGTTGTATACATGTGTTTACTATTACACACAGCCCCTCTGTTGTATACATGTGTTTACTATTACACACTCCCCCTCTGTTTTGTACATGTGTTCACTATTACACACTGCCCCTCTGTTGTGTACATGTGTTTACTATTACACACTGTCCCTCTGTTGTATACATGTGTTGACTATTACACACTGCCCTTCTGTTGTGTACATGTGTTTACTATTACACACTGCCCCTCTGTTGTATACATGTGTTTACTATTACACACTGCCCCTCTGTTGTATACATGTGTTGACTATTACACACTGCTCCTCTGTTGTGTACATGTGTTGACTATTACACACTGCCCCTCTGTTGTATACATGTGTTTACTATTACACACTGCCCCTCTGTTATATACATGTGTTGACTATTACACACTGCTCCTCTGTTGTGTACATGTTTTGACTATTACACACTGCCCCTCTGTTGTATACATGTGTTAACTATTACACACTGCCCCTCTGTTGTATACATGTGTTTACTATTACACACAGCCCCTCTGTTGTGTACATGTGTTTACTATTACACACTGCTCCTCTGTTGTGTACGTGTGTTTACCGTTACACACTGCCCCTCTGTTGTGTTCGTGTGTTTACCATTACACACTGCCCCTCTGTTGTATACATGTGTTTACCATTACACACTGCCCCTCTGTTGTATACATGTGTTAACCATTACACACTGCCCCTCTGTTGTGTACGTGTGTTTACCATTACACACTGCCCCTCTGTTGTGTACATGTGTTTACCATTACACACTGCCCCTCTGTTGTATACATGTGTTAACCATTACACACTGCCCCTCTGTTGTGTACGTGTGTTTACCATTACACACTGCCCCTCTGTTGTGTACATGTGTTTACCATTACACACTGCCCCTCTGTTGTATACATGTGTTAACCATTACACACTGCCCCTCTGTTGTGTACGTGTGTTTACCATTACACACTGCCCCTCTGTTGTGTACATGTGTTTACTACTATTACACACTGCCCCTCTGTTGTATACATGTGTTTACTATTACACACCGCCCCTCTGTTGTATACATGTGTTTACTATTACACACCGCCCCTCTGTTGTATACATGTGTTTACTATTACACACAGCCCCTCTGTTGTATACATGTGTTTACTATTACACACTCCCCCTCTGTTGTGTACATGTGTTTACTATTACACACTGCCCCTCTGTTGTGTACATGTGTTTACTATTACACACTGTCCCTCTGTTGTATACATGTGTTTACTATTACACACTGCCCCTCTGTTGTGTACATGTGTTTACTATTACACACTGCCCCTCTGTTGTATACATGTGTTTACTATTACACACTGCCCCTCTGTTGTATACATGTGTTGACTATTACACACTGCTCCTCTGTTGTGTACATGTGTTGACTATTACACACTGCCCCTCTGTTGTATACATGTGTTTACTATTACACACTGCCCCTCTGTTATATACATGTGTTGACTATTACACACTGCTCCTCTGTTGTGTACATGTGTTGACTATTACACACTGACCCTCTGTTGTATACATGTGTTTACTATTACACACTGCCCCTCTGTTGTATACATGTGTTTACTATTACACACAGCCCCTCTGTTGTGTACATGTGTTTACTATTACACACTGCCCCTCTGTTGTGTACGTGTGTTTACCATTACACACTGCCCTTCTGTTGTGTTCGTGTGTTTACCATTACACACTGCCCTTCTGTTGTATACATGTGTTGACTATTACACACTGCTCCTCTGTTGTGTACATGTGTTGACTATTACACACTGACCCTCTGTTGTATACATGTGTTTACTATTACACACTGCCCCTCTGTTGTATACATGTGTTTACTATTACACACAGCCCCTCTGTTGTGTACATGTGTTTACTATTACACACTGCCCCTCTGTTGTGTACGTGTGTTTACCATTACACACTGCCCTTCTGTTGTGTTCGTGTGTTTACCATTACACACTGCCCCTCTGTTGTATACATGTGTTAACCATTACACACTGCCCCTCTGTTGTATACATGTGTTAACCATTACACACTGCCCCTCTGTTGTGTACGTGTGTTTACCATTACACACTGCCCCTCTGTTGTGTACATGTGTTTACCATTACACACTGCCCCTCTGTTGTATACATGTGTTAACCATTACACACTGCCCCTCTGTTGTGTACGTGTGTTTACCATTACACACTGCCCCTCTGTTGTGTACATGTGTTTACCATTACACACTGCCCCTCTGTTGTATACATGTGTTAACCATTACACACTGCCCCTCTGTTGTGTACGTGTGTTTACCATTACACACTGCCCCTCTGTTGTGTACATGTGTTTACTACTATTACACACTGCCCCTCTGTTGTATACATGTGTTTACTATTACACACCGCCCCTCTGTTGTATACATGTGTTTACTATTACACACTGCCCCTCTGTTGTGTACATGTGTTTACTATTACACACTGCCCCTCTGTTGTATACATATGTTGACTATTACACACTGCCCCTCTGTTGTGTACGTGTGTTTACTATTACACACTGCCCCTCTGTTGTAAACATGTGTTTACTATTACACACAGCCCCTCTGTTGTATACATATGTTGACTATTACACACTGCCCCTCTGTTGTAAACATGTGTTTACTATTACACACTGCCCCTCTGTTGTTTACATATGTTGACTATTACACACTGCCCCTCTGTTGTATACATGTGTTTACTATTACACACTGCCCCTCTGTTGTGTACATGTGTTTACTATAATTACACACTGCCCCTCTGTTGTATACATGTGTTTACTATCACACACTGTCCCTCTGTTGTGTATATGTGTTTACTATTACTCACCGCCCCTCTGTTGTATACATATGTTGACTATTACACACTGCCCCTCTGTTGTGTACATGTGTTTACTATTACACACTGACCCTCTGTTGTGTACATGTGTTTACTATTACACACTGCCCCTCTGTTGAATACATGTGTTGACTATTACACACTGCCTCTCTGTTGTATACATGTGTTGACTATTACACACTGCCCCTCTGTTGTGTACATGTGTTTACTATTACACACTGCCCCTCTGTTGCATACATGTGTTTACCATTACACACTGCCCCTCTGTTGTGTACATGTGTTGACTATTACACACTGCCCCTCTGTTGTGTACATGTGTTTACTATTACACACTGCCCCTCTGTTGTGTACATGTGTTTACTATTACACACTGCCCCTCTGTTGTATACATGTGTTGACTGTTACACACTGACCCTCTGTTGTATACATGTGTTGACTGTTACACACCGCCCCTCTGTTGTGTACATGTGTTGACTATTACACACCGCCCCTCTGTTGTGTACATGTGTTGACTATTACACACTGCCCCTCTGTTGCGTACATGTGTTTACCATTACACACTGCCCCTCTGTTGCGTACATGTGTTTACCATTACACACTGCCCCTCTGTTGCGTACATGTGTTAACCATTACACACTGCCCCTCTGTTTGCAGCATTCACTGAACACCACATCCACTGTTGAGCCCGTTCCCCAGGACCTGCTGAAGAAGTACATTGTGTACTGTAAGAACAAGGTCCACCCCAAGCTCCACCAGATGGACCAGGACCGAGTCGCAAAGATGTACGCCGAGCTCCGCAGGGAGTCAATGGTTAGTACTGCTGTCTGAATTACATCCGCTTCCTGTAGTGTAAAATAGCAGATGGAAACATTTTCAGTAAGAATAAAAAGGACATAATTGTTAGTGTACATAAAATTTGAAGTGTCATGCTTTTGCATATATATTCAAAGGTCTTTTGAATTGAACTCTGCAGGGAGTCCATGGTTAGTACCAGTGTCTGAATCATGTCTGCTTCCTGCGGTGCAAGATACTAATTAAAACATTTTTCATAAGAATAGAAAGGATATTGTTGGATGTACATGAAAAACTTTTTAGTGTCATGCTTTTGAATATATATTGTAAGGTCTTTTGAATTCTTTTCTATATTAGAAATCAATTTTCATTCAAAGTTAAATTTATATGGTTTGTTTAAAATCATATGCTTCATGAAAGTTCTTACAGGTCATTGTTATCTTGTAGTCAACAGGCAGTATTCCTATCACTGTGAGACACATAGAGTCCATGATCAGGATGGCCGAGTCGCATGCCAAGATGCACCTGAGAGACTACGTCAATGAGGATGATGTCAACATGGCGATACGCATCATGCTGGAGAGCTTTATCAGCACCCAGAAGTTCAGCGTCACACGGTCAATGAGGAAGGTGTGCACAACTCACCTGTTCATTCAGTTAAAACTGATCTATTAAAATATTTAGAAGTTATTAATGGATAGAAAATAAAATAATGTGATATGTACATGAACATTGTAATATGAAAGATGAGCTGAGGGTTTGTGTCATGCATAAAATTGTGCTAAATGAAAAGAAAGAAAATGCTTATTGTCTACAAGTTTAATTTTCACTGTATTGTAATGAATGAACAATGCCAAAAGTTGTTATTTTTTTTTTTTTTAGACTTTTGGCCGATACCTGGCCTTCAGAAAAGACAACAATGAATTACTGCTGTTTATTTTAAAACAACTGGCCCAGGATCAGATGACGTTCCAGAGAAATCGGTACGGACTGGAGCAGGAGCAGATCGAGATCTCAGAGAAAGACCTCGCGGATAAGGTATAACTTTACGCCTTTAATTGTTCTAGTGTAAATGATACACAGACACATGTTCCTAGATGATATACAGCTGATAAGGTAAATCATTCGCCTTTAAATGTTCTAGTGTAAATGCACATTGTTATTAGGAGTATGTCCAAAAAATCTTAACTTTACCTTGACTTAAGTAGTTGATACAAACTAGCAAGGATGTGTCTTCCAAACTTGTAATATTCACTTTGAATATGTCTCCCAGATTATTTAGCATCTTTTTTAGAATGCAGTTTAGCTTTGAATATATCTTTTTGGATAAGATATCATGATTGTGAAGCTGAAGATCTTCCCAAGATCCCAGGAATAAACAAATTGTTAGTTGTTTTAAAATTGAAAATATTTTTCTGAAGTGGTTTGCAAGGAAAGGAGACTTTTTGTGTTTTTGAAGAAAACAGGAACTATAGACTTAATTAGGTAAAAAAAAATGATAGAAAAATAGGATTGAGTTGTTTTCTATTCTAATAACTGATTTCTGAATGACAGGCAAGACAGATTAACATCTCCAACCTGACGTCCTTCTACGACAGCGATATCTTCAAGGCCAACCACTTCAGTCACGACTCAAAGCGCAAAGTGATCGTACAGTGTATTTAATGTGTTCATATTAACTAATTGTAAAGCCTAGTGAATTGTTGAAACCTACCAATGTCGGATACCAGCAACAAGTGGACAAATGGGCCAGGTCTGTTAGATGTTGTTCATATACATTTACCATCATCAGCTACAAGCAGTATATGCATTGGAAAAACTGATCAAATTCTACATACCTTGGTGACCTCGATGAACTCGTTTAATGTTACTACTGCAATAGAAAATTCTGTATGATGGACACCTATGCCTCCACACATCATCTTAACGATGAAATAACTTCTTTCTTGTAGAGGGATGTGGGAAATTGTTTATGGCTGTGCAATAGTTTGAGTCGTATTTTCACGAAGTGCTCTTATACCATGGGACTTAACTTACTCTGCTGTAAAATGTTTGTAATTTTGTAAATATCATTAAGATTATTTTTGGTCATATACCATAAATATATTTGTTATATTTTTTGTACATTATGAATGAGATGAAGGAATAAAGATGACAAGTGACACAAGTTGTTGTATTGAATCCAAACAAACGCCATTAACAATACAGGGGGTGTGACTAAATCACTTTTAGAGTGTTTTGCTCTGAGCTAAGAAGAGATGAATGAAATTAAACCGGAAATCGTGAGATAAAATAAAATTGCTGTGTCATGGTCCCCATTGTCTTAATATAAATGTGTTATCTTGTTCAGAGTTTACTCTTTAAAAGTAGGAAATACATGATGAAAAATGATAACCCATTAAGCATTATAACTAAAATCTACAGTCTTTATTTTTACCCCCCCCCCCCCACACACACACAGTGTGATGAAAATTTTTTTGGGCCTTGTCTCAATTTTAAGAAAATTGGTTACAAATGGTGAACTGTATTTAAAAGTACAAAAGTCAACAAAATTGACATGTGAGACCATGTACGTGTGCATGAGTAGGACGTATCTGGTGAAACAGCGATTGCATAATGTATATCTGAGCACGTAATGTTTGCACTGTTTGAACGAGAAACATTCATAGAAATCAAAATTATAATAAATCATTGATAGACCAGAAAGGGCATCCCAGGTGAAGTTAAATTTCGAGGGTCACTGCGGGAGTATTACCTCCCTATAAACTGTTGTATTAAACAAATTTGGTTTCTAAGTAAAAACATTTAAAAAAAACAAAAACAAAAACAACCCTCCCCCCCCCCCCACACACACACAAAAGGAAAAGATTGGCAACTAGTTTTAAAACTTTCAATAATAGTGCTCCCGTTGATACATATATTGTCAAGTAAATAAAAGCTGCCACGTAAAAGATATTTTCAATAGCAGCATGAAGTTTGCACTAACATTGGAGAAAAGATGAGGACATGAAAATTCTATTTTAGATTTACTTCAGATGAGTAAGAAATTAAGAGGGCTGGACAGTAGTGGCCATTTTCATGCTACATTTACCACCTTTAGATGAAGAGTTCTGTTTAAAGATTGAGTAAAATGTTCGAATTTGTTGAAGCTAAAATATTTGGATTTTTTCTTTTCTAAATGATATCTTTTCGGAAAAAAATGTTATGGGTCAAAGTTTAAGGCAGATCTGACGGTTAATTTGCTGACTCATCAGCCTCCTTAAAATATTATTTCTGTGTAAATCTTGATAAAAGTTTTTCAATAATTCGATTCATTGCCCAAGTCCAGTAAGTCGGGTACACATCAATTACATGTACATGTATTTAAAATTAAATAGGTTATTTTATTGATGAAGATTTTTACATACCAAAAAAATAAGAATCTAATAATAAGTTTCATGTCTAAAAAAAGTAACTGTTGTTTAACTTCCCATGTGTATATTTTTATCGATTTTGTCAGTTAATGGTATTTTTGCATGACAACAACTAAATCGCCACACGCGATGAATATTGAGGGAAAAATAATCTGTTGACCCAGCGCGCAGTCCGTGAAAACCTCATCATCAGATTTGTAAAGGTAACTTTTATGAAACATTTATGTTTCTAAGACTCTTAAAAATATGTAAAATCTTTAAAATAAAAAAAATTATATATTTATTTTACTATATATTTTACTTTCGCACAGAGAAATAAGTGCCTTTGTTGTGTTTCTAATTTTGATACATTGGACCATTTTATTTACATACGTGTATAGAATGTACATCTTAATTATATTGCCGTAAAATGTACTGTCAAACAATTAACACAATTTAAAGGGGCATGGTCACAAATTTGGTCAAATTCTATGTTTCATGTTTTTATTATTTACAATGCTTAAGGAATGCATTTCTAATGATCAAATGAAACTTGAGAGTCATTCGTAGAGTTATAAGCAAGATACAAGGCTTACAATTCTTGGTCATGTAAACAAGGCTCGTGCCCTGTTTTTGTTTACATACGTTCAATATACCAGTAAAAAACCTTTTTCCAGCTTATTTGAATATCTTTTTATTTATTTTAAGCATAGATAAACAGTTCCTAACGTTTAACAAATTCGTTTTAGGTTTAAAACTGAAATTTTTACTTCAACGTTCAAAATGTAAACAAACGCTTTGTTTACATAGCGAAGAATTTCAAGCTCTGTAACTCACTTATAACTCAACAAATGACACTCACATTTCGGCTGCCTGTTAAAAATGTCTTTCTGAAGCATTGTAAATATTTAAATCGGAAAAATAATTTTTGACCAAATTCGTGACCATGCCGCTTTAAATAAATACTATCTGCATGCAATTATAAATTATGTTAACTTTACTTGATACTGTTTGATTTTATAGTTAAAAATTTTTCGTAAGAAAACGGACCCGTCGTTATGAATAAAATGGTGCAAGTTTAACGATTTAATTTTTAGTTCACCTGAGTCACTCAGGTAACCTATTGAAATTGGTCTTCGTCCGTCGTCGTGCGTCGTTCATCGTGAGTCATACGTCGTCCGTTCACAATGTTATAATTTTAACTACTTCTTGAAGACTACGAGGCCAATTGTTACCATTTTTAGCGTGACGCATTTCTAGGATAAGAGGAAGCTAAATTCATGGGCTTGGTTAAATAAACAATAAAAGCCAAATTTTCAAAAATCTTCATCTCTACTCCCTAACAATTTGGAAATAAATAAGTGCATGGTTATAATGTCCATGTAGCCTTCTACCAAAATTGTGAAATCCATGCTCACCCCACAGTCAGGGGTTCATACCCCAGGGTGGGGCTAATATAGCCATATACTAGTAGTGAAAATGTATTAAATCTTAGTAAATATCCTTTTCTACTCCCATGTACATATTTGAGAAAAATCAAATGCACGAGAAGTCCTATTTAATCTGTGAAGTTCATGGCCCCAGTGTCGGGAAGCTTAAATGCAAACATTAGACTCTGAATCTAAGGGCTATGGTACGCAGGTGATTATAAAGGTCTGCGTGCCTCTTGTTTTTATAGCTACATGTACAAATAACCTCTAAAATAAGTCAGAATTTGCACCCCCCCCCCCCAAAAAAAAAAAACAAAAAAAAAAACAACACCACACCCCAAAACCGCTTTTCGACAATAAACAATTTATATGCATCAACTCAAATTTAAAAAAAAAGAAGGAAAAAAGTCCCCAATCTGTAATACACAAAACGGTTACGAAGGGTGATACCCTTTTTTTCTCTGAATCGCCAACAGGATGAAGAGTCTTACGGCGGCGCTCGTCGTTCTCTTTGCGCTAAGTCTGGAACCATCAGAAGTAACAGGAACGTGTCGGGACCACTGTGACAGATACGATACGGGGGAGGGCACCAAACCATGCACTACGAAACTGACTCGGCAGGGGATGAATTACAAATCGTGTGGATTTCTCTGGGGAAGTCGCTGCGAAAAGGGATCGTACGTATGCAAATACAGCTTAGACACAGCGGGTCCTGGTCAAAATGTGACAGAAATCATTCCTAAATATGACGACTTTGTCAAAAGAACCAGTTCAATTTCTGTTTACTTACATGCAATGTGATTTGCCCCCCCCCCCCCCCCCCCACACACACACACAAATAAAATTGAAATATTATTTTCCTTCAAATGAAGATTTACGGTTTGCCCTGCATGACACAATTAGATTCAAATTCCTGAAAATAATGGTGTTACTTAAAATTTGAAAAATTTGAATGTACAAAGAACAGTTAAGGTACTAATAACGTGAATTAAAACAATTTCAATTAAAAAAAAAATTGAATGTGAATACCTGAAATATTTTTTTTATTTTGTTTAGATACATGTACTATTCTCAAGGATATAAGTGTTGCAGACAAACATGCAAAGGTATGGGTCACAACTATTCTAATGCAGTCATTGTATGCACAGTCATTTAGATATGGCCATTGACGATCTAGATTATTTTGTTTCATTGAAAGGTCGGGTAGTCGTTTTTCCAAGAGGTAATTTGAACGATATGAATAATAATTACAAAGTACCATTTAAATGAAAATTACTATCGGATGATTATTGACAATCATCCAAACCGGCTGCATGGAACCGTGATTCTCATCAGTCGGAATTCCTTGAAGTTTTAACACACTCAACAATTAAGATAACTCGAATTGTTGACCTTGCGAACACCCGAGCTGTCAAAGAAAGTGAAATCCATAGATCTATACCAATCGCAACTTCTCGAGCCTTTCCGGCTAGCTCGGAGCTTGCCGGAAAGGCCCGAGCAGTTGCGATTGAGATCTACATGTATACACAACTTTCAATTGAGTTCTAATTTATTCGTTCAGTTAACGGTGGCTGGGACAGCTGGAGCAGCTGGTCAGTGTACTCACACTGTTCCCGCACGTGCGGAAAAGGGTACCAGACACTGGTCAGATCAAGGTCCTGTAGGCGACCATCCCCAAAGAACGGGGGGCGGGACTGCTATGGACAAAACACAGAGAGAAGTACACACAAGAGCTGTTTTATCAGACCTTGCAAAGGTGAGCATACCATTTCTTTACTTCCTGTTTAGTTTGAACTAATAAATTTTATACTCTTAACTTATTCTTTTATTTTATTTTCAAATAAATGATTTTTTTGATTTGGTTTCCTGGTCCGCAGTTGACGGCCACTGGTCGGCGTGGAACAGTTGGTCCCATGCAGGCTCCTGTTCAGTTTCTTGTGGCAAAGGAATGAGAACGCAAACTCGAACACGCACGTGCAATAACCCAAGTCCGAGCTATGGCGGGAAAACGTGTAGCGGAGGCAACACAAAAAGTCATGATGTCACATGTATTCGAAGCCCCTGCTCTAGTAAGTTTAAATTTAGTCAATGATTAGATTATGTCTCTAAAGAGTAATGAGTAATTAATTTGTTTTCAATGAATTCATGTGTCTATAACGTTTTGTAAAGGGGACGGAATGTGGTCCTCTTGGAGTAAGTGGGTCAAAGACGGCAAGTGTTCCGTGACCTGTGGAGAGGGGGTCAGGAAGCACGCGAGAACACGAAGTTGCAACAACCCAGTTCCCAATAATGGAGGAAAATATTGTGTGGGAAGCCGAAAAGAAATCACCTTGAAACAGTGCACAGAGAGGGTCTGTCCTTTAGAAGGTGTGTTTTATTTTTTAACTGCAATGATTTCACTTACCAAGATCATAATCTAATATGAAACGCCATTAAAAATCTCATATATGCAAGTTTTAAAGCTATTTTTTTTTCAATACAGATCCCCTTCAATGCAAACAGAAGACTTGCAGCATGTATGGTAATTGCAAGTGCGCGTTCGGTTTCTATGGAGATGGATTCACTTGTAAAGGTACATATATGTGTTACATACATATGCCACGAGAGAGAGAGAGAGAGAGAGAGAGAGAGAGAGAGAGAGAGAGAGAGAGAGAGAGAGAGAGAGAGAGAGAGAGAGAGAGAGAGAGAGCAGCTATGTTGATACAGATCGTTCATGCTTGTAGGAAGTCGCGGAAAGAAATTTTTACTTCTCTTCATGGAAACAATTTCGGATTTGCAATCTGAAGTGTCAAGCAATCGATCCACAGAAATCCACGTGGCAGCCCTAGATCCTAGTAACATAAAACTGCAATCTTCTTCTGAAAACTTGCGCTCCCTCCCATTCAGTCGAGGAAAGTCCGTGTCTACGGGAGCTTCGACTCTAAAAATTCCAATTTCGTTCAGAACGACTGATTTCAAGACCGAGAAGAAGGCAATATTGCTTGAATCGACCAACCCGGTGTCTGTCTTCTCGCTAAACCACGACGGTTACTCCTCTGACAGTACTCTGATATTGCCAGTGGAAAGATTGGGAACAAAGTATATCGTTGGGTCCACAGATCCATATTCGTCTCGAGATAAAGCACACAAAAGCCAAGTCGCGGTGGCTGCTTTGCAAGATAACACGGTCGTAACAATTAAACTGAAAATGAAATCAAATACTTCCCTGTATTACCGTAACAAGCGGTATTTCTCGGGCAACAAAATGACCGTTAACTTGAACATGTTCGGAAGTTTTCAGTTGTCCCACCAAACCGACCTTACTGGGACGTTAGTGGATGCCAATCGGCCCGTGGCAGTGTTCGCCGGAAATCGCTGCAACAAACTGCAACGGTTCGGATACTGCAGCCACTTGATTGAGCAGCTTCCCCCGATCACTGACCTGGATTCAAAGTTTATTGTACCCCCAAGTCTGGAGACGAGTGGTACAAGGGTAAGAATTGTGTCCCCACGAAAAACTCGCGTATTGTTTTATCTAAATAGCGGGAAAAGAGAGAAGGTCATGCAACCAGGCATGTCACATGACGCAGAATTTCATGGCGACCATTCTGTTTACATACAAGCGGATGGGCCAATCATGGTCCTGAGTTTTGCAGTTCGAATGGGTCGAGGGGGCCAAGGGGATCCCTACATGTCTATTGTACCGGGGCTCAATCAGTACCTCAGTCAATACTATATACTGGTCCCAACCGGATACACGAAGAACTTTCTGTCTGTCATCCTAAAAGCCGAAGCCAAGTCAAAACTGCTTATCGACGGAAAACCAATTTCTGGAAAAAGCATCATTTCAGAGATAAAGGTTACAGCGTGGCGGGAGGGTCACGTGGTACTTGTTCTACAGGTCAGTCCCGGGGGTCACCGACTGGAGACGACGGACGGGTCCAGATTTGGGCTGATGGTGCACGGGCAATCTGACGGGGATAACTACGGATACGCCGCCAACATTGTCAAACTCTCGTAAAACTGCACGAGACTTCGCGATATCTTTTTCTTTATAAGTATTCTACAATGATATAATAAAATGAGAATAGCTGTCTTTTTCACTTTTCGCCAAATTTTTATTTATCATTCAATGTCGAGATTTCGTGTTGATTCAAGATACAAGCAATCTGTATCATTTTTAAAAAAAACTAAACTTTTATGCTGTTTTGTTTTTTATACAAACAATAATTTTATCTTTTTCAAGAATGGACTAGACAACACATTTTTTTCTTGTAAATTAATCCGTTTTGTTGTAATTTTGGTTTTGCAAACTGAAAATTATTAAACCATATTTTCCCGAAAATTTAGAAATGCGAATCATATCTGTGTGGGCGTTAAAGGCCAAAGGCATTGTGTTTTATTGTTTGTCATCCGAGCGCGTGTCACATTGTGACAGATGTTTCAACTTCCCGCGTCCCATTTCACTAATGATTCTGATGCATGCAAGCATCACATAATTTGACACCAATTGGGTATCACGTGACCATTACCGAGAAATCCCAGCATCCACTGCGGTTGTAGCCTGCAAGGGCAGAGTCAACACAGCAGATAAGTATAACATTTTATCAGATTCATCAAAATACTTAATATTAAAAAATATATTCATAATTGAACCTTTTGAACACATTAATATTCAATTTATGAGACAGAATCTAACTATTTCTTTCCTAGATATATTGATGATATTTCTTGAATAGACAAGTACTCTGTCTCGTTAAATGCAACCAACCTTTCTGAAGATGTTTTAATTTTACTTCAAGATATATAATTTTACACCGATTCTATAATGGAGATTTACTTAACTACATCCCATAATATTAACAATAATGAACCATAATGCTCTATCAATATGATGGATGTTAAAATAATAACTGCAAGAATGATTACAGAAAAATTACAAGATTTTCCTTGATATATCAATAATAAGTAATATCATTTTGTCATATACTAGTAGGTGTTGCGATCTGAAAAAAATAACGGACTATGCATCAAGGTATTTAAAAAATGACATGAGTAATAAACTCTTACAAAGATGCATGACACTTGTGTATCTTAAATCTTGTTAGACAATTAACATAATGTTTTATTTTTTAAAAAGTCAGGTTAAATTTTAAGCTGGAAAGCAGTGCCAGTTTTGCTATCGGAATTCTCCGTCCTTCTGATGTCAATATCTCTAGAGAAAAAAAAGTTAAGAACCATATTTTAATACTTTCTTCCTTTATATTGTTTAGAACGATGCGGACGCACATCTCGTTGCTTTTACTGGTCTTTGCTCTTTGTGAGTTGACAAATCTAGCAACCGGAAACTGTCTCAATTATTGCGATAACAAGAACACCGGATACGGAACTAGGCCCTGTACTAAAACACTAACTGAGACGGGATATTTCACGCGCAAATGTGGATTTATGTGGGGAAAACGATGTGTCACAGGATAGTCAGTACATTAATATGTTCTCATTAGTATGCAGTATTGAAAAATTAACTCTTTTTGCACGTTCTCGAATCATTTAATCAGTATATTATGTTCTCATCATGCATGATGAAAAAATAACCTTTTTGGTTCCTTCTCAATTAAATCAGTATCTTAATTATACGATATTTTTTTTCAAATCACAATTTGGCTGTTTTATGTTGTGTGTATTAAAAAATGCACAATATTTTAGACTATTCTTTATCAACATTTCATGTTTGCAGTTTTACAAAGTATAAGTCTGGATACGGCTGTTGTCAAAGAACATGCCCCGGTAAGAATTGTTTTTTTTATAAGGGGTTTGATAATCATGGATAATTTAGATTCTTAAAATCTCTGGTAAAGAAAAGATTTTCAAAAATTCGAACAAATATTAAAACTATATAGAACTTATTGGCTTGCATTACAATTTTAAATTTTTTGGTTTTTTTTTTTTAAAAGATTTTGACGGATTCTGTTGACCACACACACCTCTTTTTGTCCTGCTTTATCATTATGTAATGTGTATATGCGGTATTATTTGGTTTAGTTATTACTTTTATCGTTATCTTCTATTTTCAAACAAACAGAACTCATTTAACTTTCCAATTCTTGAAGAGGTCCGAGTTTGCTCTGCTCCTGTTTTTGTGTTTTTTCCTTTGGACATTTCATTTACAATTATCTACTTGATTATCCAAATTACTCATTTGTCATCTTTTTGGATTTCATCAAAAAAAATTATATATATATATATATATATATATATATATATATATATATATATATATATATATATATATATATATATATATATATATATATATATATATATATAATGCTTCAGTAAGACATTTTTAATAGGCAACCAAAAATTGATTGTCATTTGTTGAGTTATAAGCGAGTTACAGAGCTTACAATTCTTCACTATGTAAACAAAGCTTTTGTTTACTTTTTTGAATGTTGAAGTGAAAATTCTAGTTTTAGACCTCAAATGAATGTGTTAATCGTTAGTAACTGTTTATTTATGCTTAAAATGAATAAGAAGATAGACAAATCAGCTTGATAAAGATTTTTTACTGGTATATTGAACCTATGTACACTGTAAACAAAAACAGGGCATGAGTCTTGTTTACATGACGAAGACTTGTGAGCTCTGTATCTTGCTTAAAACTCATCGACTGGCACCCAAATTTCATTTGATCATTAGAAATGCATTCCTAAAGCATTGTCAATTATAAAAACAGAAAAATAAAGTTTGACCAATATCGTGACCATGCCCCTTTAAAATATCGAAATTAATTTAATTTCATTTATTTTTTATGGCACGAAATATTGGCAGAGTAGTAAACCTTCTACATTAATTTATAAATCATGAACAGTCTAGTAGGCCTATACTATATGAATAAGTGATGTATGCATAAAACGGGGAAGTTGATTGGGGGAAGGGGGTATAATATTATTTTTTGATCTGAAAATCTGTCATGGGACAATGGTAAAAATAATAGCGAAATAGCGAAATTTGACTTAAAGGTCAAAATTAAAAGATACGACGCACTATATACCCATTCACATGTTTGAAATAAAATGAAAAAGTTTCTTTTTTCCAGTCAGCTGCGAAACTCAGCCATGTAGTTGTGTTTTTATTTTAGTTTTAAAGAATAGGCTAAAAGAGAACCTTAAGAAAATATTCGGACAAAGTATGTACAAAATATGAACCAAAAAACCCACCCCAGAATGAATTGTATTAAGCATTATATCATGTTATTGTGTTATATAATAGTGTTGATTCCCGCGCTTACGCGGGGTATCATCTATAGTGTAATTAAAATGCCCTTGAATTCGTTTGCACCTCTTTTGTGATCCCAGTGGACGCTGGATGGGGGAGCTGGAGCAGCTGGTCTCGGTACTCGTCTTGCTCTGTAACCTGTGGGGCGGGATCAGAGCGATACAAGAGGAAACGTTATTGCAATAACCCAGTAGCCAAAAATGGCGGGAGATCCTGTTCCGGTCAGCGTTATAGTGACGAATACAGAAACTGCTACAGATCTAAGTGTCCAAGTAAGTCCTTCCAAACTGTACACTCTAAAGTAGTACTAGTATATATTGAGTTACCAGTTAAAGTATATATTACATGTATATTGACCTTTGGTACTCTTGTGTGTGCTATTGGTTACTTTGTGTTATCAAATATTATGTACATTGTACATGTAGGGAATCGCGGTGTTTAGGATTTTAAAACTTGCGGAACTAAAAATATGTTCATACCAAATCAGTAACAGTTTGATGAAAAAAAAATTGACGCATTTTTAACGTACCAAAGCTTGTAAAACAACGAAAAATTCAAGATAATTTAATTTGTGTTAAATCTGTTTTGAATTGACCGGGCCAGTGTTAATAATGTAATTTTGACAATGTCATATATTTTTAATATACCGTCTTCACATCTAGACATTATATTCATACTTTACTACATTACATTTGACTACAAAGCGCGTTTTGTAACAATTGCTTTCAAGTAAATGGTGGCTGGTCTTCCTGGAAACCTTGGCAGTCTGCCAGCGCGTGCTCTGTGACGTGTGGAACGGGCACCAAACGTTTTACATCGACAAGAAGTTGCAACAACCCGAAACCACAATATGGAGGGAGAGGTTGCAGTGGGTTAACTAGAAAGTACGAAACTAGAAGATGCTCTACAAACAGAGGCTGTCCAGGTTGAGCATCTTTCGTTTGACATTTGAATAAAAAAAATTAAAGTATACTGTATCTGCTCTATTCCGTTTCAAATTCTTATTCCCGTTGCGTTATCTTTGCAACTCTGTTTTTGAAAACTTAGATTTCTGATTTGAAACACATCACATCCTCAATTTTGTCAAGTTGAAGGATATATACGACAAAAGCAAAAACCAAGCAAACACCCCCCCCCCCCCAAAAAAACCCCCCAACAACAACAAATAACATTTCCTCTCTTTTATGCGTGTAGTGGATGGAGGCTGGGGAAATTGGACTCGGGCGTCTGCCTCCACCCCGTGCTCTGTTACCTGTGGGGTGGGGATACAGGTGTACGAGAAACAGAGAAGCTGCAATAGACCCACCCCAAAACATGGCGGGAAAGACTGCCGCGGTGTAGCCACACAGAAAACTAAGAAAACATGCAGTTCTAATGTCGCCTGTCCTGAAAAAGGTAAGGTATTCAGGCATTTAAAAGTTTAATTTCTTTTGCAAAATAATACTTGTCACGCCCATTTTGTCACCTGTTTTAATTTTCTTCAAACTATTCTTAGGTTCTATACGTTGTCTCGCGAGGAAATGTAGCGAGTACGGCAACTGTGGATGTAGCTTTGGTTTCTATGGAGATGGATTTACATGCACAGGTAATAACTTACATTCGCAGATATGCTTTTCGATAATGTTCACATCCCCTGTCTTTACGACCAGAAGAAACAATCGATATTCGAAGTGAAAAGTTTGTTATACGGGCTTTTTTATACCTCTTACAATTGAAGACAGCTACAAATCTAACATTTTTGGATTGCCCATATTTAATGACGTTACAGCACTGATTGGGTGTAAACATATACCAATGTAGACATCTGTCAAGTATATCAAGAGGTAAATTGCAGGAAACATGCTTTAGAATAGCAATATTTTCATTTGAACACAACTTGCCTCATCTCGATTCTGAAAACATAATGTTTTAATATTAATATTTATCCCCATAGGCAGCCGTGGGCGCCAGTTCTTGGTGCTATTCATGGAGAACGCCATCGACTATTACAGCAAGGACCGTCACTTCTCCAAAATACACATCGCCAGTAGAAAGAACACAACCGTAACCATTAAAACCTCAAAATCCCTCTCTCCCAAGCTGAAAGAAAAAATGAACAAGTCTTTTCAAATTCAGAACGGTCAGACGGAAATGGATGTTCCTATAGCGATGAGAACGCTTGATTTTAAGACTGAGCACAAGGGAATAATGGTGGAAACTTCCGAGACTGTATCTCTGTTTGCGATGAGCTTTGATGGGTACTCCTCTGATAGCAGCTTGATTCTTCCTGTGGAGAGACTTGGACGTCGGTACATCGTGGGGTCGTCTGCTCCTTACAGTCCGGATATATCTGATTACAACAGCCAGGTGGCGTTCGTGGCGGCAGAGGACAACACAGTGGTGACAGTCACGTTTAATATAGCAGACGGACGCGTGCTAGTTTTCAACAACAAGAGATACCAAACTGGACACAAGATGGAGTTTGATATGAAACAGATGGAAGACTTCCAAATCTCGCATAACCGAGATCTAACAGGTACTGTCATCGAGTCATCCAAACCCATAGCGGTTTTTGCCGGAAACAAGTGTAACAAACTGAAACGATTCGGGTACTGCAGCCATCTTGTCGAACAGCTTCCTCCGACGAGCAATCTGGACAAGACATTTATTGTCGCGCCCAGTCTGAGAAGAACAGGTGGAATGGTGCGAGTAGTCGCCAACTCCAAGACTTATCTCCAGGTCATAGTTAATGGTACCACTAAACGGGCGACAGTGGAGAAGACCCGCCATTATGACGTAGCAGTAAACGATAACAGCGTCACCGTCATCAAAGCCAACGCCGGCGTGCTTGTTCTAAGTTTCGCTGTCCGCCTCGGTAGACGGACGGCCGGCGATCCGTATATGACGCTTATTCCGGGGTTGGAACAATACATTAACCAATACTATATTGCTGTTCCAAAGGGATACAATGAAAATTTCTTGACGGTTATCATTCCATCAGAGGCAAAGAGTTCACTGCGATTGAACAGCAAACCGGTTCCGTCTGGTTCTGTTGTATCGGAAGCTTCCGTTAACGTCACAGCGGAAGCGAAGTACGTTACCATGGTGATTGAAGTAGCTGGAGGGGCTCATCAAGTTGAAACCACAGACGGAACGAGATTTGGTTTGTTGATTCATGGTCGCGGCCGAGACGACGGGTATGGTTATGCCGCGAACATGGTTAGTCCAGGGATAATCTAACCTTTGTGCTTTTCGAATTTTGATTAAATTCTGATTAAATTCTGATAAAAACTGAGGTTCAGGGATTTTGGTGTCTACTATTTTTTTACGTGTTGGATATTTCAGGTTAATTACCCATGCGTTGCTTAAACTATTTCTTTTTCTTGGAGAAAAATCTACAACCTCTTCTCATTTCCCTGTCAGTTAACACGGAATGAGTTGTAAAGGAGTTACCTCGCTTGGTGCCTTAACAACTGAAAAAAAAACAATTCTAAAACAATTATCTCAACAACAATTTATTTGAAGAATTCCACCAGGTTTTTTTTCGAAATTGAAAAGATTCATACAAAATCCTAATTGGAAAACATATTTCAAATTTTATAAACAAATTTAAGCCAACTTTCGGTTTGAAATGAATTACAATCTTTTAATTAGCAATTATTTATCTTACACTTATTTTTTCAACTTTAATCCTCATAAATTTTTTCCTTGTTGATAGTAGATTTTTTTGTGGTTCATATCTCATCTACTAGTAAAGAAATGTTTATATATAATAAATAAAAAACCCTGTATTTAGGACAATGAGCACATGGTAAGGCACGGGTTGCAAAAAATAGGTACGGTATGTAAACCACGAGAACAAGTGTACCGGAAGTAGAAAAAAATTAATTAATGGCTACCGATCCATGACGGACAGATACTTGTATCTGATAAGTCTGCAGGAAAATGAAATGGACACCTTCTCTATTACAAACAAATTGTAAGACTAACAAGAATTCAACACCAAGCACGAGCACAATGTATGATGTTAAATTATTCGAACAATTGGCCTCAAAATGCTATTTTGTCTCGAAACCTTAACAAAGTGTTTGAAACTTGTACGCTTTTAAATACATTAAACGGACATTGTAAGTACTTTTTCACTCGTTGACAAATACTAGTTTTAAAATTGTCACCCATCAATCCGTGCATCAAAATTATGCAACTAATCTAGGCGCGGATTCAGGGTTTTCATCCAGGTATACTACCCTCCCCTACACCCAGCTCCTGCGGAAAAAAGTGAAAAGAAGTTCCAAATTCTTCTATAATACATCTTTGCCATTATGATTAATCGATCCCTAAAGATAAGATTGTAAACTGAAAGTATTTATGAAATGTTGATAAAGGAAACTATTTGGTGAGTTTGAGACATCAAAGCTTGAAGATACTCAAAAATTCCACATTTTATTATCTAATGAATTCCATATTGATTTGAATTTTAATATCTAAACCTTGGCAAGACAGCTTACCTTTTATATTTGTAATTAAAATATTATTGCTACCAGCCATATCATCTTAGAATATGCTTTTAAAATACAATCTTTGTAGGTCTTATTTTCGACCAGTACTAGTATTTAAAAATACAAAGGGGTAAAACTGCAGAGCTCCCAATACAGTATTACATCCTCATTTCAAGGTGATTTTGATGACAATTTACAGTTTAGTTAAATCACCGTCCTTTTTCATATTTTAAACATATTTTTTCCGGAACATAAATTGAGTATAAAATTTGATAACGTTGGGGTTTTTTATGAGACTTTACGATACAAAGAATAAAAGAAGCAACTTTGAGCAAATTACCACCGATAATGAAACATGAATTATGTAATTTTTTCATGTAAATTGTTATAGCCTTCAATTAGTTTCAACAAAGTCCAGACGTCTGAATATTCGTCAGGCGTTATGTGTTTATGGTTGTTAAATCTTGTAGAGATTTATTTTCAATGAGAATACACCATAAAAAAGAGAATAAAATGCAAATATAAAAGGGGTTCGCCTCGTTTATATCAAAGGTTCACCTAGTATATACTTGTAGTACATATACATGTATGGCAGATCTTTCCCTTTACTGCAGGTCTCGATTTATTTTTCCGGAAAGGGTCAATTTTCTGTTACTTATCATACTGTTTACTTATTCCGTCTCTCTCTCCCCCTCCTTGTCCCTCTCTCTCTCTCTCTCTTTCTCTCTCTCTCAGTGCTGAATTGGAAGGAATTTTTTTGGGTAATTCCTGTATGATCATATATTACATGTACTAGAACTCCGTACGTTACACGGTCGAACCAAATCAAAAGACTCGCAGACATTCCCTTTAATTATTCTTGTTAAGTTTAGAAGTAAGGATCATTATAGAAATTCCTGGAATCGAATTCCAAAAGTATAGGCAAATAAAAAGTCACAGAACATGACATCACTTTTCTGAGAAACTTTGAAGGTTAACTAGTGCCTGGTCCCCACCACAATAACCTCTTCAAGGGATTTCCTTGATTGTTTTGAAATGATTAAATATACATGTATTGGTCGTTAAATAGTAACGATTGCTGCCTGAGATCTATAGCCGTTTTCAAACAACATGTTAATTGATGTTTTTATCGTCTGCATTCGGCAATAAAAGTGGGAATTCACAGAGTCAAAAATATTTTCTTATTCATGAGATGAAGACCAAATTCATGTATTATACAAATGTACATGAATTTATATACTGAAATATACATGAACCGTGATTTAACTTTGAGAGAATGATGCCTCTGGAAAATTAAAATAACCCTTGCAATGATTGGTCGATTCAGGATAAGGAAGTAGTTAGTTTCTTTATTTTGCTCGGATTATTACATATACTCAAAATCCACACAATGACATTATAATGATCTAGTATAACCAAGGATGGACGGGTAACATTGAAATGATGAGTTTTTGAAAGAAAAAAAAACACCTTGTAACGTTTCAAACTATCTACGGTATATTAACTATCCATGCATTTGAATTAAATAAAACCTTTTAATGATAAAAATTCTACACACAAAACAAGAATTTATTTAATCTCTTTTATAATACCTCTGTTTTAACTATAAATGTAGGTTCAGACACTCGAAATGTATGTAAAGGTCGTATATACGAACACGTACACGAACTTCTCTGCACAAAAATGATAAAATATGTAGCTGGTTTTTTTATCCATATTCCAACTGGTATTAAATCAACTGTTTAATGTTGTCTATATTTTTGTTGATTTTTTGTTGTTGTTGATTTTTAAAACACAAACTCTTCTTTTTTTGAAACTTAGAAACACGTGTATATAATTTTTGGTTTGGTCCTGTAATTCAATTCATAAGAACGAAACAGTATGTCATTTGGCAAAATCGATTTCCTATCATATTAACGAATTGGCACCTGAACCCGGAAGTTAAATCCCTCTTTAAATAGTTTTGAATAGAAATCGAATTGACTGACACACAGCCAATCATATAGCTAAGTAAAAAACAGGTTAAGAAGTTTGCAGTACACTCGAATGATTTTAAACTGCATGTGTATTTAATGTAAATAAAAGAACTATTCTTTTATATATATATAATTGGGGCGCCACTCAAGCTAGGCTGTTTTAAAAATATTTGTAGAACATTTATTTCGATTCAGTTGGTGATGATATCCATTATTGATTAAGAGTTTGTAAAGCTTTTGAACAATTATATTTATTTTGTGATTTTTATTTTTCTTCATCAGCGGCAAATAATGTAAAGTAAATCTTTAAAATCAAAATAGAATATATACCGGTTTCACATTTACACATGAGTGCAGATCATTACTGTAATGAACAAGAATGTATATGAACTTCTTTATGTATTGGACAATGATGTACTTCAAAATGTAATTGAATGCAATTATAATGAATTTTAAACTGAGACACGTCAAGAAAACGTTGTACATGAAATACCGGTGTATTAAGATCAAGACAAATGATCTGAATCACACATATTCACGGGGGCTAGAGTTAAGTAAATTAATGTACACCGTACATGAATAAAAGTGAAATTAATTCAATATACACTGTACATGTATAAAAATGAAATTAAATTCAATATACACTGTTAAAGTAAAAAATTGAAATTAAATTCAATGATCATTTTCTCCCTCACTAAATATTCAAGTATCCACAGATTTTTAAAACCGGAACGTAAGTGCTAGTCCGGAAGTCTTAAGAAATCTCGGGGGCTCGCACCGTCCCCCGTCTCAACGCTCTGTGTCGTCTTTGATCAGAGAACACACTGCGTCGGGCGTTTGTTAAGCATGGCTCACATTTGAAATCACTTGCTTTTTCTACAACAACTTGAATTGTGGGTCTCTTATCCGCGGAAGGATCTATGCACCATAAAATGAGGTTCTTTGTCGATTCGGTCATATTCGCCTGTTCACACAGGGACGAAACGTTGTTCATCTCTTTTGGATCTACTTTGCTCGTAAACAAGTCCAACGTCATGGTTCGTTGGTTGTCAAAACAACGAAGGTTAAGAAACATTTCGTACAAAAGTAGTCCCAAAGCGTAGATGTCAGCGCATGCGACATACAACTCTCCTCTGAGAACATCCGGTGAAAGATACACAAAGTCCCCTGCGCCGATGGATTCTTTTTCCATGGGAAAGGTGGCATAACGAGGAAGACATCCCCCTGTCAATTTCACTGTTCCTTCAAAATCCACCTACAAAACAATTGCAAAACGACAATAATTTGAAAAACCACATTAATTAAATACATTTGTACACCACATACCTAAAAGGATGAATTTGTGTACTTGAAGGTAACATAAATTGCATTCTATGCTAGAGAGGAGTTGTGAAAAAGAAGTCATGAATTGTTTTGTAAAACCTAAAGTCGCGATTTTAGTGTGGAATACTTATATAAAACAAATTTCTCAAAATTTACCCGAGAAGTTAGTTGGTTAAATGCGAAGTGTATTAAAATCATAACAAGAGATAATAGGAAGTCAGTATCTCGTAAAATTCGCAAAGTAACACCATACCGTAATAGTGTTAGAATTTAATTCCATGTGGACTAGCTTCTTGCTGTGTAGATAGTCTATTCCTTGAACCACCTCCTCTAGAATTCTTGGAACCTCTTCCGCCATCTTGAGGAAGGTCGAGTTCTTGTACACCTTCAGGCTCCGCATGTGGTCCATGTAAATGAAGGCAGGGATCGGGGAATCAGAATGGTGGATACCCAGGAACTTTGCCACGTGTGGATGTTGCAGGAATCTGTCAATACATGATAAAATTTAGGATGTTCGGGGAACTATATGTGGATGACGTTAGACTTTTTCAAAACCAGCAAACTATTAATATCTTTTAAATTAATTTTATGATAGAAATGAATTTTTGTTTGTCTCGTTTTATTTTTATTGAAATAAATTTCGGCCTGCACTTTGTTAATACCTAATGACTTTGTATGGCAATTATAGTTGTTTACCTTAATTTGGTGACTTCTTTAAAGGGTTCAGAAATTCCAGACAGTGGAAGATAAATCTTTATTAAAATGGCGTCCTCCTGCTCATCCTTCTCGTCGTACAAACTGGCACTCTGGAGAGCGGTCCATATTCCCCGCGGAATCCTTTTACTGTTCTGAGTGTTGTTGGAACACGTGAGGATGATTTCTGAACACCTGAAGTTTTCTGAGTCCCCATATTCGTTGTAGGCATCTCGGAGTCGGATCTCCCTTCCCATGAAATCATCCACGTAGATGTTCCCTGTTCCGTACTCCATCAGATGATGCTTCAGATTTTCTAAATCTTCCATCATGCGTTCGTAGGTTCCTCTCGACTCTGTGGCATTGATACGGCAGTAAGATATGTGGTCCAGCAAATCTTCATTTGATTTAATCAATGCTGGGATGTTCTTTTCAATCACTTCCAGTAATTCCCGGGGACGGTCCAATATTTCGGAAACAAACTTATAAAGCTGACCATCACACTCCCCCTCTGAGTGCAAAAACCGTTGAAGAAACTTTTCGGAAATGTTTTTGGCGGTAGAAAGAGGCTCTTTTTTATAACCCTCCATTTTTTTGCTCCACCGAACGTTTTCAATTGCTTCAAAAATACGTGATTGGCGAAGTTTATTAGTTATACTGTCAAGAGGATGAAGAAATTTGCTCACTAACTTCACCGGCAAAGGGTTTGCATAGAGTGCTCCGAAATCGGTTTCTCCAGGCCGTCGAAGTTTAAAATTCAGCAAAGAGGATTTTCGCCGCCTCATTGTGACGACGTCAGAATCATCGGAAGAAACACTGTTGGTATCTGAATGTAATTCACCCTCGATGCAATTTAAGTCCTCTTGAAGAATACAAAGCTGAAACTTGATTTGGTTAAACATTTCCTGTTCCACTGCCTGGCATTTGTGGTTGTCCTCCTCCCACTTGGTAAATTCGTCCGTAATCCTCTCCAGCATCTTGTGTTCAATATTCCTCTTTAGGTCTGGCCAGATGTCGTCTGCGTTAATGTCGGTCAGATCTTGCTGCAGCCAATGAACAAGACGGAAGTGAGCTGCGTCCTGTCTGAGAAACTCTTCAAACATTTGGCAGATCTCCTTCACACTCGTCTCGATCTGACATTTTTGATCTTGCAGGACGTCCTTTGACTTCTGACGTAGACTTTGAAGTTTGTCATGCACGTCTTTCATTTTCACTTTCAAATGCTGTTCGGTGTCATCTACGGACTTGACAATTGTTTTCAGGTGATGAACACTTCTGACCAAAACAGTTTCCATCCATCTGATAAAAAGGCCAGATAAAATTGTTTAAAAAAGGCGCAACAGGGCCAGTCTATTTGGTTAATGTAAAATGTGAAAACGTTGTTTCATCGCCCAGTTCTTTATTTTCTAGGGCACCGAAAAATAGCCTTATAAATCAACGCCTAATATCTTAAATATTCATTATGGTCACAGCAAGTCATTTTTCACATTTCATAGCATCTCAGTGAAAAAAAATGTTTTATGATGCATTTCATTGTATTTTCAGCCACTGAATGTAAACTTTAACAGAAAATACTTACTTATATGTGGATTTGACCCGCATATCTGTGGCTTTGGTCAATAATTCTTTAAGATTGTCTAGGAATAATTTGTAATCTTTGGTGATATAATCCCTATCAAGAGACAGCTCAGCTTTTGCCCGCTTTGCGGAAAACCGGATGACACTAGTTTTGACTAGTCCAGGCCAGTAATTCTCCAGCTTCCGCACCGCGTAGTCATACACAGCGGTCTGTTCGTCACTTTTCACATTGTCCCAAAGGTTACACACAAATATTGCACATTTCGGATCGAACAGTGTTGTAGCATCGTCCAGTTTCTTCTTCTGTTTGTCAATGATAACTTTTAACAGATTTCCGAGCTGTGAAGAAAAATGAGCCACAAATATATACACACCGTTTATCTTTAGGATTACAAAAAATCGTCTAATACATGTAATGATATTGTAACAGCACATAATTAATAATCTTAAGTTAAGGAAGCTCACCCTATCTTCATCCACACCACCTGCATTGTCCGACTTGATGACGTAAATAAAACCCATGATGTGATGTTCGGAGACAAAGTGAGTGATGACCGAATCCATGGCAGAATTTTCCCCGATACCCGGCGAGTCAACCAGCACAATACCGCTCTGGAGAAAATGACAAAAGATAATAGTTTATTTCCGGTATTATAAAAAGGATGATACTGCCCCTAGAATTTTGTCAAATTCTAGTTGGTAATTCAAAGTGGGAAGAACCTTAATGTTAGCCTTGCGTATCGCAACATGAGCTATCATGACTTAAGTAGTCGGAACAAACAACAGTCAGATTTCTCATATCAACTGTAAAATAAATCGACTTTTATTTGTGATGAATACATTAATCGACACTTATTTATAATCATTTTTTCCCACAGACCTTCAGTAAACTGATTGGAAGAGAAAGCTGCACTTCACTTGTCGGCGACTTTTTCTCCCGACTGTCGAGGTCCGTTTCGTAAATTTTGTTCCACAGCCTCTCTTTCAGTTCTCCTTTGTGGATGCCCTCTATATCCTCTGTAGTTCCATCCATGTGGATGATTCGGGCCTGACGCTTGGCGCCATAGGAAATCTTTGTAATGACGGAAGTACACGGGTTGTGATGTACTGGAAGTATATCTTCACCGAGGAGAAGATTAAGGAAGCTTGACTTGCCTGCAGATGTCTCTCCTGTAAAAAAGTATACATGTAGATACTTAAAGAGGGCTGAATGCTGTGGCCATTTTTAGACTATATTAGAACCATTTTAACAAGAGCTTGGACTTTGGGTAGTTGTGTCAAACAGCAATGTGACGTAGTCCTGTCTATTTCACTGCTGGCCACTCAACCTTGGCTCTTTGAAATCAACAAGATTTGTCTAGCTTTTGAGCTTAGTCTACGTAATTACTCATTTCGCTTGAAACCGCGTCATTTTTAACTTGTTTTGACTGAAGAAATAGATAGCTACGTCCAACCGAAAGTCCAAGGTCTTGTTAGAATGTTTCTATGTGGCTTTGTATAAAGATGTAGAACATAATTGAAATTTCACAGCTTAAGTACATGTATTAAGATTTTTATCTTTAGAATTTAGAGTTTATATTTAGAAAACCCTCTTTAATAAAATTTCAACAGAGATCTGATGGGTTATAATTTGTCGACTATCTATCCTTCTAAGTTATGTATACATTTATGCTTGAGCAAAATATTTCTTATGAAATACACGTTAACCTATATTAAAATTAAGCCATTTTTTTAAAAGTACTTTCAAAATAAAGTTTTAAGAAGAAATTTCAAGTATTTTTTGCAGTTTCTTTAAATCAAACAGAGATCTGCAGACTTTAAGTGTTTGAACACTTCTATAAGGCCTTGAACAAGAGTAAAAAGTGGATGTAATTTGAAACGGTTTCAATGTGTGTTTTGCAATGTTCAAATAAAGTATCTAAAAATTGGAGAACTTGGCACCCTGAATTCCACTACAGTTAAGGTAAATGAAGGTCATGCTCATTAGAAGGGCATCATTTTATTCTGATCAAATGGTTTGTAGACAGTCTCGTTCTTTGGCTTTCCAGCTAATGTTAACAACTATATTATTCTGGAAATTCAGCGTTAAAATTCATATTCTAATTAAACATGTTAAATTCTTCAATGCCAAATAAACTAAATTCAATTATGTCACGCACGTGGAGTCAACTCTACACAAAGGGAGTGAGCAATATCTCTCCGTGGTAGACGATTTTAAGATACTCTTTTTCTGGTTATAATTAGCCGTCCACTGTATTATTGCCTAATCCATGTCCACCAACCCGTTACCGTTATAGTGTATAAATTGATTGGATGTTTTATAATATTGGATTTAGTTTTGATATCAACGGACGCATGCGGTTACCCACTTTTTGTTCACAGAAATGTAAGAAACTAAGATGCGTGATGCATTTTTTGCAACATTACACAGGTAGTTTTACTGCTAAACGATATTTTATAATGTCCAAATTATGCAGCCTGTAAATTACCCGCACTACAATTCCACGTAAAATAAAAATATATATTTACATTTACATTTTCCAGTGTCTGTGCCTGTGATAACACTACGTATCAATTTTGTACTATAAAACCCATAACTTCAAATGACGCCAAATTAAGGCGCCAGCGGGGTTTGCTTATTTATATTTCAATATTTAATCGTACGATGGTTTAAAATTATATTAAGTAATAAGGAATCATTCTAGGTGATCAAATCTATCATAAAGCCCTTCGAGCTTTACTGGATTTGATCAAGCCCCGACCAAAATTACCATCTCATAATGCTCAAAGAATGATTCCTTATTCCTTATATAACAGTGGCGTCGGAAGCAAATTGAAATTGAGGGGGGGGGGGGGGGGCTAGACTAATTCTCAGATATCTTGACAAGCAAAAAAAAAAAAGAAAACCTAATTCCAAAATCATGAAAATCCTAATCCGTGGGGGGGGGGGGGCATATTTCCATCTTTTAAGGTAAATTTAGGAACAATTATCTTTCCTGCGAAAAAAGGTGGGGACTCTATGATTATGATGCTATGTGCCTAATGGTTAGGTCTAACTTTGCAAAAAAATGGACGGGCTAAGCCCCCCCCCCCCCTCTGGTTCCGACGCCTATGTATAAAGCCTGTAGATTCAAGTCGCTCCACCTGTAAATTATCTGACACTTCAACCACCTGTAAATCTAGCGTACACCGCCTGTAAATTCTAATTAAATTATCTGATTCTGCAATCAACTACAAATCTACCGTACACAGCCTGTAAATTACCTGACACCACGATCATGCACTCCCCGTCGGTTACTTGGGAAACTCTCTTGTTGAAGTCGATCTCAAAGTTCTTCATCGCTCCCTCCGTCACAAGGAGTTCCTCCAGAGCCGCACTTCCTCTCTTCATGCGCACATCCGGGGCTTCTTTGACTTCGAACTTCTTCAGAGTTCCCTGAATCTTCTTCAACAACTCGACGATTTTCTGACGTTTTCTCTTATCCTCCCTAGCTATGTCATCTAGTTTCTCTATTGTCTTTGAAATAGAGGATAAAATAGCAGTGAACTTTTAGAAGCCTTTTGAACAGCTGGGCTCAAATATATGTTGTATTTTACTATAATTGTAATACAGAGTATGTTCGGTCAAGGAATAGCAGCTTATAAAATTAATTCTATAATATAACCACATATACGTTTTTAAACAAGAAAAAACGTTGGTTATTTTAATGTGGAGAATGGTTTGACTTCCCTCCATGACAACCCCACATCTACATGTAAAAACATCCTTGTTAAATGAATTGATTTTAAAAGGACATTGAAGATGAAACATAACCCGGTGTGAAAAAAAAATACGTCGTTGGTTTTTCTGGCAAAGAATATTTGGCAAGCAAGTATTCACCAAACTACCAAATCTTTATCTTCAGTTAGAACTACATTCTAGGATTAGATAATCTTATGCGCTCGTTGTCAATTGTCTAAATGCTCGACTCGTAAATTGACGCCATGTCTATTGTTGAACGAGGTTTAAATCTTCAGAATTCAAAACAAGAGATATATTTCAGATATTAAAATTAGGACTATACATCTTTCAAATCAGTTTCGGATAAACTTAGTCTTATAAAAACTTAATTATACATTTAGATTTTTATGCTTCCTGAAAGAACTCGAGGAGAAAACATAAATATGGTTTTTAGGTTTTTTACGACGAAAAATGTGCTTGCATTTGTTCTGAAACTCACAAAGCTCCTTAAAATGCTTTGTGCGTACTGCTTTAAAGTCCCCCAAAGGATCCAGTTATGAAAAACACCGGCTTATCAAATATTTGATGTTTGTTTTAAGTTGGCCCGGGTTGAACATAAGACACTGCTCCTCTAAGAGAGACACGTCATATGTATGTGGATTTTCCATTCCTTAAAAGTTTCGGCTCTTCAAAACAAGAATGGGAATGTCTAAAAGGTCTAATGTCAATTAGATTAACAAAAACGAATTGTCTGTGAGATAGTGCATGACAAACATAAATAATACTGAATGATTTGCGTTACATTTTTCTTTCTTTTTAAAAATTGTCACAGAAGGAAAGCGTGTGTACATGTAAGGGGCAAGGATAAGGCTCCAAGGTTTGAAATTAGTCATAAAACCTTTGATATATTAATAATGCTTACATGTGAAAAGACATTTTTGATAAATGATCTGCGCAAAAATTCTTCATTTGCAAAATACAATCTCAATTACATATCATAATACATTTATCCTACAGAAAGGACACGCATAATCTAGTAATTACATAAATTATACATACGCACCCCAGACCAATGTACTGTGGAGTCGGAAGCAATGAAAAGGGGGGGGGGGGGGCTAGCTTTGCAAAAAAAGAAGGAGGGGGGGGGGCGCTAAGTCCCCTCCTGCCCCCAGTTTCGACGCCTATGATGTAGTTGACAGCAAGCAAGCCTCCCTACCTGATCCTTATAGTTGCCCTTCACTTTCTCGATGTGCATGATAATCCTCTGTCTAATCCCGTCCATATCCGTTAATCCGGATAAGTCGACCTCCAGATCATCTCCAATATCGAACACCTCGTCCTCATCCGCTTCTTCCACATCCTTCACCGTGTAGTTGATGGTGTCCTCACGTCTTGTGATGGCGTAGTCCCGTCTCGACATCTTGGAAACTCTTTTTCCTTCACATCTGTAACTTTCTGAACATGGACTGAAATTTTTATCAACTTTCAGTTCTTGAAATTTTTTTCCTATGTCAACTCACATTTGTAACTTTCTATAAGATGTTCAACCGATGTTGGACTGAATTTTTATCTACTTTCAGTTCTTGAATATTTTTTTCCTAGGTCTGTTGACTTCGGTTTTCTTCGCTGCACACAACTATTTGTCGCTCCCGCTCGGTCTTACATAATGGGGTACCTGCAATTATTAAATACTTCCTCCTTTGCTCTGAATAACTTCAAAACACATGCAGTAAAAAGCTTTTAGCGAAGTCAGAGGACAGTTTAATGTTAAACAAACACTGATTCTTATATACTGAATTCGATAAAGTCGTTTAAACAAGATGGGGTTATATCGTCAGCCTTTGGTTAATAGCTACACGCTATACACGTTATGCTTCAGTGCTTCTCTTACAAAAGGTGCAAGAATCGTCGTTATCTGTTTGCTTCTGACGACTATTTTGGAATTTTTCATGCCTCATAATGAGTAAATACAATGTAGACCGTGAATACCGGGTTACGTACGTTAATCTTGAGTCAGATATTTGATTTATATTGAGGTCATGGTATTTAGGACAAACACTAATGAATTTAACAGAATAGTTAACTTTTTATATTTATATATTAAGTTGATTTTAAATTAACGTCATTAGTCACGAAATATAAAATGTGTAACTTGACGTTTTGTATTTTTTTGAATTAAAAAAATTCCTTTTAAAATACTTGATTTAAATTGGGAGTCATAAGTATGTTTAACCTCGATAAACAAAATGTTTAACCGAACATTATAAATTAAAATAAATGGCAGATACGTGAGCATTACGATATTTCTTGCCTTTTTTAAATCTATCTTGTATAATAAAAAGTTCACTTATAATAAATAATGTCCGTTTCTCTGTTATAAGTTTTGTTTTTTTTCTTCATGACTGTATGATTTCTACATGTATATATAATTTTGTGTTTAATAATTGTCTAATAATTGGATCTATTGACATGAATTGAGAAGAAAATATTACCTAATGATAAATAGTAAATACACAGACCATTATTGCTAATCTAATCTTCAAACATCTTTTGAATTCAATTTACTTAAACTCTTAGAGACTTCGTAATAAACAAACAATACCTATAGATTCAGCATATGTACATAAAACTGACAAATAAACAGAGTACATACCTGCAATCTAGCGTGGTTTCAGAAGAACATTTGATGATTAAAGCACTAAATTACTAACATTGCCCAAAAACAATGGCATCCTAAAAATTGGCCAATCATATCGTAAGGAATAGCGTCATTTTGTTATTCAATAGCATTTCTAAAGCGTAAGATTCTAAATGATGCAAACTAAAACAAGTATGAAAGAGCACTTGATCCGTAACCCCAAGTATAGTATTACTGGCCTTTAATTGATTGCCGGCTGTAGGGCTGATACAGACTGACTCATTAATAAGTGAACTAATTGAAAAAGCACGCTTTGCAATGTTTTGGATCATACGTTACGATAGATAAGAATTTTATATCCGCTGGAGTATAGCTGTGTTTAATATTCATATTTTGTTTTTGTTATTTAAGAACGTTTCGTTTTTCTTTTCACATTGAACACTAACACAACCCCCCCCCCCCCCCCCCCCACGAAAACCCTACCTCTTTCTCTAGTTGAACCACAGGTGAAGTTTCATCCACAAAACGGATTATTTTATATGGTTTGTTGCCTCTCAAAGTTTCCCTTTTTTGACATGTTTATTGCAGGAAGACACCTTTTAAAACACCTACTGATTGGGTACGTAATCATTTAAAAAAAAATGGAAAAAGATAAAAATTCAATATGACAGTTGGAAAAAGGTTTAAATTTATATTTAAGTGGAATAAAATGGTATTGAATAACAAATAAAAAGTTATGATATTTATTTTTTTTTTAATTTGCTGAATTCATATTTTATTAAAAAAAAAAAAAAAAAAAAAAAAAAAAAAAAAAAAAAAAACGAAAAGAAAAAAAGAAGATGAAAATCAATGAAACGTATGATATTTTTCAGTATTGAAGTTTTTAGCTGTTATAATAAAAGGATCGGCTTTTCGTGTATTGCTGCAAGAAAAGAAAGTGTGATTTTGCACATTCCGGAATAAAATAAAAAGGAAATTTTGAAAGACAGATTCGATGCGCTTATTTATTTGTAAATCAACATTTATCCGCACGCAAGAAAATCTAGCCATCAAAGTTCAAACGAAAGGCATACTTACATTGTATAAATAAACATGCTACGAATTTATAGGGCCTATCTATGTCTTAGCTTGCCTAATTATATTTTGAATAAAATTTTTTAAATTGAAAATTTATCTTAGTTAAAATTAAGTTTAAAGTTATCAATGGCATGATAAAATTATCAATCGTGAGATAAAGTAATCAATCGCAGAATAAAGTAATCAATTGTGGCAATAATTAATTGCAAACAAAAGTTGATTGACATGGTAAACCATCTATTATTCGCGACGACTATATTTCGCGATTTACCTGAGATGAAATGGTTCGCAGTGACTAATTTTTGCGACCAAGCATTATACACGCATTGTTTTTTTTTATTACAACTACATGGCAAATATTGATTCGCGGTGAGAAATATTCATGACAATGAGGCTCTGGCGAACCTCTTGAAAATTTCTCGCACGCTAAATACATTAGTTGATAGTATGTCAATGGAGCTTGTTATGCGGTGTATGTTTAATATTAATATCCATGTGTTTGTTTTAGGTATTTCCAAAAATAAACTGAAAGTTAAAACAAAAACAAAAAATAAAATAAGAACGTCAAGCTTATGTGACAATTACATAGTTTTTCAGAAGGAAAATCTGTCTAATTTACCAACTTCCTATATCATTTCTTTTTTTATCGCTGATTTCAAACTTTTTTAATTAAAAAAAAACATATACAATGTATAGAGTAGAAAGTTTATAGAAGACACTTACATAGAGTTTGCATGCACCTTAATGCACTTACAGAAAAACACATCAATATTGAACCTGTTTAACTATGATCACTAGTTTGTAGGTGTTTCTTCTTTCAAAAGAAAGCCAGAACAAATGTTGCATTACATTTTGATTGCACGCCCTCTCACAATATCATGACTTTTCGGAAAGTCCTGTTATGGATGAGATACTGTAATCCTCAGTTTTTAAAAGAATCACACGAAATTCGTTACTCTTTTCATTTAAAAACATTTATTGTTATAAAAGTCTTTCATCATTTTCAAAAGAGGACGGGAGTGTTTAGAATGTTGATTGTTTATTAAATAAAAATGCGTTCAGGAGCACTAGAAATTTTAAGCAACCGGGAAAATTTTTTAGTGAGATTCTTTTTCAGAGAACACAATTGAGCAAAAAATCACAAAAGACCAACTCTTCAAACACTGGAAGGCGTTTTATTTATCTTCACCGTAGATAAAAACATTTCAAAATGTGCTTTTAAAAGAGAAAAATGGAAACAAGTCGGTCAAGAAAAATGTCCAAATGCATCATATTATTCGATATTGTCCTGCAGTGTAAAAAATTTTTAAAATAACTTTTAATTTAAATTTGAATGAAACTGTATAAATATAGTAACATGATCAAGTTCTGTAGAAGTAGTTTCATTTTCTTCAGTGTAATTTACACGTTCACTGACCCTATAGTTTTTAGCGCAGACCGAGTAGTATTTCCTTTTAGAACCTTTATCTCTCTTCATCCAAGATATTGGGGAATTGAATTTTACAAGAGGGGTCCGGACTACCCCCCCCCCCCACCCACTCTAGATACGCGCATGCCCTTTACGCTCAAATAGTTTATGGATTATTATGGATATGTACATGTTTGTAATTCACGTTACAAAAACCTAAATAACTAGACAGTTGAATTTTTTTTAATGATTTTCTCTTCCTGGTGCGGCAAATCATAACTACGGTGTGTCGAGCTTCCGTTTACAAGTGTTGAATAATTGTAGTGAGGTTGTTTTTTTTATGGCGGGAATTTCTACCTCCATGTGAGACAGGTATGTGACCTGCTTTTGTCATTGACACAGGTATGAGGGGGCGTCGGGAGAGGAGACGTTGACCTTGAAGTCACCCATCCATCCATCACCATCCGTCTAGTCTAGCTCATGAATATTCATCTACCTTTAAATCTTGATATAAAACCGGATTAAACCTTAAACGATTAACAAGGTAAATCTGCTATTTCTTTTGTTATATATTCATTCCTCCCACGAAATTTGGATGGAGTTGATAACCGTGAAGATTTTTAATTCAGTGTGAGGTAGTTCTTTTTTTAATCTCCGGAAACGTACTTAATATTTAAATTTTAGTGAATTTTAAAGTTAATTCAATTTTTTCTATCGTTTTTAACCCTCCACCATCCCCCCCCCACTTTTTAAGATTCAAAGAACGTATTTCTATCAATTATGGTCTATATATAATCTGCTGGAGAATAGAAATCGCAGCTTTTACTCAATAAAATGTAGCAAGTGTGTCATTCTAACAAAGTCAGGGGTTCTGAGACCACTCGTGGCAGTGGGAGTGGATTCAGGACCCCTGACATTGTGAGGATCCAAGTGTGTGATTACAATTCATCATAGACTTACTCTGTATTACCCAAATTCAGATTTCGGTTTCATTTCCCACGCATTCGGATCAATATGATCGTACCTCAGCTACTATCGATCTGTTCATGCCCTACCACTTAACCGCTTTTGAATATAAGTGTGTACGCTCTAAGCATGAAAATGAGATTCTATTGATGAACTTTGGTAAAATCTGAGAATCATTTCTATTTATAGAAGTCTGGAATTGAATTAAAAAAAACCCTCTTTAAAAAGACTTTTCAAAGAAGTGATCGTTTTCGTAGAATTTAAAACTAGTTGTAATTGAGCACCCTTGTATTTCCATGTCAGTCTGGGCAGATCATGTTTACAGGTGACGATTGAGGCAAAGTAATTCTATACATCGTATGTTAATGAGCTAATTGAATTTGATCTTGTTTCATTCAATTCAAACAAGCACCTGCTCCTGCAATAAAACTTAATCCGAAACCTGCAATTGACACGATTTTATTTTTTGGTAAGACTAAATATAAGCAACTATTACATCATAATGACTTCGTCTCAGACTTATCGTAAAATACCGACCATACAATTTATTCAGTACAGTTATTTTTATAGGAATAATTTATTGCAACAACTTGAAAATTAAAAGTGAAAATAGTACAATAATGATATCGCCAAACAATCTTAAAAAACTGCATCGTGTTACTTGTACTTACCTAGTTTAGTGAAATTCTTTTGACGTATACAAATAGATGTTTTCTTCATTTAAAGAGTGTAAATTGGAATAGATATGTCGAATTTAAGAATCGTGTTTTAAATCATTACGATTTCAGATGTCATAAATAAGTTCATAATGAATCAAATTGCTCAAATAGTCATTTAACCCACATGCTGCATGAAAAAACAAATTAAATCCAATGAAAGAAATGATACAATGATCCTATAGAAATATTTTCTTTTTACTGAAAAATCTAAAAATATTCTATAAAAAGTATAATGCTCTATTTTTAACACAACAGAAATTTGATATATTTTGCGTGTTTATTTGTTGTACAATCGCTGTCCCTGCAACACCTCTGTCACATTGACCTAGAAAGAAACGCTTAGAAGACTACTGTATATTATTGAATTCCACAACTGAATGTTTGTGTATATTACAACTGTATGTGTCACACTCTCACATGTAAACTAATATATCATGAATCATGAATCACTTCACATGTGTATACATAATTGTGTGCACTTTTTATACTTGATTAATAGTATGCGTATTCAATTGTAGAACTAGCTTTATGCATCTATACACCACAGTCAGTATAAACCGCATGTACTACTACATGTACCATGGTGAATTGAACTACATGTAAACTGTTCAACCCTACACTGAATAGAGATATCACGTGTTCGGAAATAGTTCTTATATACATTGAAGAAATACATGTTTGATGTATGAGGTATAATATTAAAGACACTTTTAACAAATTGGGAAAGGTTACATGAACTTCAACAATCCTAAGACCCTTTGAAGAAAAAAATAATGATCGAGGGATTTTGCCTTCTTAGGCTAGACAAAGTTTTGTTCAGCCCTAATTAACATTAATTTCATTTGAATTTATGGTTACATTGAAATTAATGTCAAAACGGGCTTGGCCCCTGTGGAAAGATCTTCCTAAAAATTTAAGACATTAATTGTTGAGCTTTAAACTTTGATTTAGAAAAGAAAAACTCCATATAATTTACCTTTAGAATTTTGGTATTTGCCTATATTTTAACATGGAGCTCTTCTTTTAAAGGAGATCAATACAGTCCAAAAATGGGCATGACAATCGAGCCTTCTTAATTATAATTGATGATTAGCAATCAACATGAACGTTGCACGGAAACCTGTCATTTAAAAGAAAACATAAAAAGCAATAAAAAAAGATGCGTCATGATACTTTTAGAAGTAAAATTGGTCCCTACATATTGTTCTGATGTTGCATGGAAGACATGGGAGCAATTTTTGAAAGATTTCAGATACCCGGAATGTTTTACTCACAGGTTGAGTAATGTGCATGTAGCTGAAACGTAATGAAGTTTCTCTGTTTCATTCTACAATATGTTGATATCTACGCTATACGATTGTATAAAATAAAGAAATCGCTGGATGCACTCAGTGTATGCTGATCCCTAATGGACGCTTCAGTGCCAAGGTGCGATAACTCAAATGATAACCCCCCCCCTTCCAAGGTTGAAGTAAAAAGAAGATGGGGGGATAAGATGGCGCAACTGCCAATTGGGTTTAGTCGTAAAATACAATTTCAAATTTAACATTTTTTTTTCAATTAGATATATTTGATATGTTATAAAACAAGTTTACAACAATTCATTCACAACAAAGTGCGGTGTTTAAATGCTATATATTTACATTCTACTGTGTTTTTCCATAAAAATTCAGTGATGTTTAAATGCCTCTAAATGCAACACCTATTCACTGCGTATGAATTTACGAGTAATTTACATAAGTAGTTCTCAAACAGTGATTTCTATGCTATCAGTTAAAAATGTATTTCATGAATGTTGTCAAAACACCATGTTTTATAATTATTCAACAAATAAGTTGACTTTATTGTTAAAAGCAACATTTCAAGAGTTATTTATCATGGATTATATTTTCATGCTCGTCGATCTTATCTCAACAGGCTATGTGAAAATCAGTTTAAACCGGTTTTACAAAACAGCTGTTCTTGCTGTTACTTATTCACTCCCTCCGTGATCTGCACTTTATATCGATTTATTTAAGTAAACAATTGATTTCCTCAGTAAGGGAATGTAAATATAAGCATTAAATGATTTATTTTTGACGTCGTCGTGTCAATAACTGCCGTCAGGTGAGCAGACAAATTATCATAACGCGCTAACGCGCGTTATTCAATTTGTCTGCTCACCTGACGGCAGTTATTGACACGACGACGTCAAAAATAAGTCATTCAATGCTATAATGAGACGTTGGTCACGAATTTACAGACTTGTATTATTTTTCTAAAACGTTCAATTGTTGGGCTACAAAATTACATTTTTAAAGTATAGTGGGTCATCTCTCCACATTTTTGTTGATGGAAATCGGTTTAAATTCCATTAAACTGCATTTAGACTATGACAAAAATATGGAGCTCAGACCCACTCTATGAAAGAAAATGCGTTGAAGTTATAAAATTGATACTATTTGGAGGTTTTGACACGCATACGCAAGTTTGAATCAACCTATTGCAAGTGTTTAAAATATTTAAGAGTTACAAACCGATGTTACGTTAAATATACATTGTTTTTCATTTATTTTTTTTTAAAGTATTAGATTTAATGATATTTTAATTTTGCAGTATCTAATTATTCCTCATATGGGCATTTTACACGCCTTATTCGCACATCTTCTTTGTACTTAATAAGGGTGAAATTTCAAAAAGGTCTGAAGTGTCTTCATATGCAGACATGCATGACATCATGATAAATTGTTATAATGTGGGGTTATGTAACAGATCGTAAAGGAATTCTAACGATATGTTTCCAGTCGGGTGATACTGTAGGACAATTTTCTTGTTTGTAATGTAATCGTCAACTCCATAACTATAAAAAAGAACTTTAAAACCAAAATTTTCTACTTCATTTCAGCAAGACGATAAACGACATATTATATATGTACTTATAAATGATTAGGTTTTGTAATGCATACAAGTTTTAAGTAGAAAGTAAATGTATGTCAAAATAGACATGTTGGCATACATTGGAAAGGTATAAAGTGATTACGGTCCTCAAAGAGTGCACTTTTCTTATTTCTTTGTGAGCGTGATAGTAAAGTTCTCTTTAATATAACGATTGATAAACTAGGTGTACATTACTAACATTTAAAGATTTTTCGTAAAAAAAGTTACAAAACCAAAACACAATGATCAAATCCCGAACCATTTGATACAACTTGTCCAGTCTTTACATATATATATAAATATTTACGCTACACTACACAGGTTAATTATTACAATGAATATTGTAAGCTAATAATAAAATTTTTCAAAGTGCGTAATTTTTAAAAAATGCGTTGCCACATTACCCCCCCCCCACCCCCCCCCCCCCAAAAAAAAAAAAAACAAAACAAAACAAAAAAAAACATCAAACAAACAAACAAAATACCATACAAAACAAAAACAGACAAAACAAAACAAAAAAAACATTTAAAAAAAAAAAGAAAGTAAAGTCTGAAGCGATTGAAAAGCAATCTCTTACAGAAATCCGATCAATAGATTTTCTCATCTGGCACCAACATACTTCCGAAATCTACAGATTCTCCTGCTTTTGTTGATCACGCGATCAAAACTCAAGGTAGGCTCTTCATAAGTTTGAACTAGGCATTATCAGCAACATATATGATTTATGGTTTTTACAAAGATGGCAAGACCCGTCTTCATCAACATTTACCCAGACCCCCACCGTCACCAACATTTACCCAGCCCCCCCCCCCAGCCACCGTCATCAACATTTACCCAGCCCCCCACCTTCATCAACATTTATCCAGCCCCCCGCCGTCACCAACATTTACCCAGCCCCCCCCCCCCCAGCCACCGTCATCAACATTTACCCAGCCCCCCGCCGTCACCAACATTTACCTAGCCCCCCCCCCCCCCCCCCAGCCACCGTCATCAACATTTACCCAGCCCCCGCCGTCACCGACATTTACCCAGCCCCCCCCCCCCCCCCAGCCATGGGATCATGATATTATTTCTTTCATAGGATTTAATTTGTTTTTTCATGCAGCATGTGTGTTAAAATATGACTATTTGAGCAATATGGTTCATTATGAACTTATTTATGACACTTGAAATCGTAATGATGTAAAACACAATTTCAAATTCGACATATCTATTCCAATTTACACTCTTTAAACGAAGAAAAAAAAATGTTAAATTTGAAATTGTATTTTACGACTAAACCCAATTGGCAGTTGCGCCATCTTATCCCCCCATCTTCTTTTTACTTCAACCTTGGAAGGGGGGGGGGTTATCATTTGAGTTATCGCACCTTGGCACTGAAGCGTCCATTAGGGATCAGCATACACTGAGTGCATCCAGCGATTTCTTTATTTTATACAATCGTATAGCGTAGTATTTTGAGTCAAATACAGACATATTTAGAGATATTGCGAAGTCTCTTAGGAAACTAAAGATTATATTTACTCGTGTAATTGGCGTGTTAAACTATGCTGTATGAGTGTATCAGTCTCTGAACTTTGTCTTGGTGGTTCAATATCCGTGACACAGTAAGTCGGTAGGACCCTTCCGGCAATGTCTGGAGACCTGAATTTGTAAAACGACCGATTCATAAAGAACGGTTACCTCTTCTTTTAAGATTCGTATTTTTTGATTGTAAGCTTTGATTTCTTTTCTAAATAATATTATATACATGTACACTGTACAAGCCTGGGGTAAAAGGACTATGTGCGGTATGGTCTAATATCTGCCCCAAATTTTAACGAATTTTTATACGGCACGTATAAAAATAAAATCTTCATAAATCATTGTACTGTGGACGCCTATCACTTTAATCTTGATTTTAACCACCATTGCTCATTGCCTATTTATCTATGACGTCAACTTTATGACCTTATTCCCGCAAATTTGCAAACAAATTAAAATATTCTCATTTTTGCTTTATATTTTGCAAGTATAGAGCGCAGGTCTGCTCAAGTAAGATTTTAACAAATGTTTTTCTTCAGATAATTATACAGATTATACTAAAAAATGGTACTCGAGCAAGCCTGCGCTCAATGTTTCCCAGTCGAAAAACCATCGGGAAACACCCATATTTTGCTATTTAAAAACATCACTTTATCAAAATTAGGTATTATTCATGACGTAATTTCTACATTATGACGTCACTTTGGTGATAACCTTTTGCACCCTTATTTTTAATATGATTCTAACTATCTTCACCCTTATTTTTAAAGCGATTTATAAAACTTTAATTTTGGGGGCAAAAAATGCATAAAACCGCACATAGTCCTTTAATTTGAATGTACATATGCATGGTGTTGTACAATCGGGAGGCCTCAGGTATCGGGGTTGAGGTTCAAGAACCTTGAACTATTGATGTTTGTTGGCGGTGTTCCTTTATACAAGACTACACGTAGCAACAACGTTTAGATCAATTACGGTATTTTTAAAGTTGTTAATTAAAATTTCATTTATTTGATCATGTATTAACATTATTGGCCATGGAAAAACTCGACTCTTTCACAAGTCTAACCTTTTCCCTCCTGTTAGGTACTAGTTACGTACAATGCAGGAAAAAACCCTTCGTAATATTCTCCTACCCAGTAAAGTTCAGATACGTGAAGTTAGTCACTAGAAACTGGCTACCAGATGAAAAAAAGCTGACTACTAGTTAACTAGTTACTAGTAACTTGCTACAAAATAAAAGAAAAGTGGGCTACTTGTAATTAGCTACGAAATAAAAGAAAAATTGGCTATACTTATAACTAGTTATTTGTTACTTTCTATCTGAATAGAATTATACTCATTTCACTTGATCATATGTTGGAAATGCTACTTTTTAAATTTTTTTAAAAATAATATACATATAAACTACAAATTATCATACATCTACATACTTTAGTAATATAAAGGTATATTTTATCATCTAATAACATAGCGTTTAAATTTGTAACAATTTTAATACAATTTTGCATGTTTCAATTATACAAGAATTTCAGACAAATCCGTCCATATATGTATAATAAAGAAAGATGAACTAAGCCTTATTTTGTTTCCATTTACATATAAAGATGCGTTCTAAAAAGATATGTTTAGAGATTATTGTCATTTCCATTCCAATTTAATTCAATCAAATCCATTTTTTTGCGTTTTGTGAATCCTAAATTGTTGATGTCTTTTTCCCTTTAAGTGAGTCATTATGAAACTGCTGATATTTGGCTAACATTAATTACATTAGAAGTTCAATTCCTGACGTTTTCAAAACAAAACTATGATAGCAAAGCTCGGATAGAATACACACATAAAGGAGTTGACTAAATGTAACTTTTTAATCAACCGTTTTTAATGTAACAAATGTAAAATTATTGGATAGTAGATGGTCAATACTTTTTAAAAATTTCAACAGCAAAAATTTTCTTTGTAAATATCTTTAAAATATCATAAATAAACTATGTTGTCATTAAAGAAAAATGTACGTAGGAACAACTTTCATATGTTTGTATAATTAATAAAATGGTTGAGTAATCAATTTTTCCAACTAACTCTAGATCTTTTTTAAGATGAATTTCATATGCGGTATAGACCCCCATACAGACCAAGTTAAAGAATCAATGACAAAAGGACATTTTTTTAAGAATTAAAGGGACGTACTTCGGGTAAATGCACAGAAGTGTCAATGAATTTTGCATTGTAAAACGACGACATGCGTTGTTGATTGAAAATTCACGCTTCCAGACCGTGATTACGTAACTCTAACTTGGCCTTGTGTATTTTTTTCAATGCGAGGGGTTTAAGTTTTGTTGAAACCACACTGAGTGATTCATATGGCATGAGATTAAACACGCAGATAATAATAACAAAAGTGGTATCAATAAAAACATCATGATCATCATCATCATCATCATCATCATCATCATCATCAATAACAATCTCGGTTATAACAAATGGTGTTCAAAAAAGTTTTTGATGAAAGACGGCGAAACTCGGGATTAGTTAATTGAATTTTTATTAGTATTTACACTAGGTCTAATCAGTCTTGATTGTGTATTTTTGAAAAGAGTTCACGTCGACTTTTTTTTTCGGGAAGAATGCTGATAATTTTTTAAAAAATATTCCGTCAATTTCAAGACGTTTACATACGATTTAAAACGTTTTTTTAACCTCTGAACTAAGAAGAGTTCTTAATTTGACTGTATGACATGGAATTAAAAGAATCTAGTAAACTAATCCAATATTTGAAAATTTTAATCGCAATTAAATAGCTATATTGAGGTAGTCTTTGGAAACCTCCCCAGATCTGACTATTTCTGACCACCTTACCCCTTCAGAGTAGGGAGTAACTGCCCTGTTTGTTTGTAGTCATTTTAATCTTCGCCGTTCCTGTTTTTCACAATTTACCCAGTTGAAGTCGTTTTAACCTTGGAGTACATGTACCATTGCCTTGGTTTAAAGGTATCGTGGTGTCACGGCTTTGTTGTACACATAAAACCCTCTCGGTATTTAATAATTAAGGAGTGCAATAGATAATTATAGAGCATGTCTTACGTGTTGGAAATCCAGGGAATTTCCCTTATTAAACCTTTCATGTACGCTGTAAAAATATTTTCTTTAGAAATAAATAGTTATTGTCGCAGATCAATTTTTTTGTAAATTGAAAGATGAGATTTGCGTTTTTTAAAATCCATTTTTATGTACACCACACGAGATTATTGGAACCAGGAAGTATAGAAGTACATTGTATATATATAAGTTATTGTGAAACTCTTATACATTGCTGAATAATTCTGTTTGGTGTAAATCATATTGATTTCATACTCAATAACAATTAAGATCCAAAGCAGTTATTTATACAGAGTACATGTACTAGTGCATGTGTGTTTTTTCTATAAGAAAGGTGATTGTATCACTTTTTGAAAAGAAAAAAATATATGAGGAAGCGGGTGAAGAAAAAAGTATTACAATTTTTCTTTATCTAGAACCTAATTTACAACCTTCTTTAAAAAAAATAGTAAAAAGTCCCGATGTCTTCCCCATTTATTTCTACTCCAAACAATTAACCACTTTCCCTCTTACAAAAATAATTTTGAGAAAAATGTCTGTGCTCTTTGCTGAAAAAATTCTTTAATACAATGTATTCTTATGATATCTTCCCCATTTGTGCCTAAATGTAGTATGCTATTTCATAAAAAAAATTCTGATTGTTACCATTGAGAAATTTGAAGAAGAAAATATAACCTTCAAAATGTATACGTATAAAATGACTTATTGAATACGTGACAAACCCCGATAGTGCCTACACAGCAAAACCAGATGTCTTAACAAGCTTGTCATTGTGAAACCGAAATAAGCATTCAACACTGTGCCGGATAATTATGCCAGTGCCAAGGTGGCATTTTTGCACCCGCTTAAGCTGCATATATCGAAAAATTCAAATATGCCATATGATAGACCATTGCTTAAAGAGTTAACAACCACCTTTGTTATCAGTTTATCTCACCTGTCAGGTAAGATATTTACCTTTCAAAAATAAATTCCTATAGGAAAATAATTTTTCCCATAGGAAAATCGATATTCCTATAGGTAATTTGAAATTTCCTATCGGAATACAAGAACTTCCTATAGGAATTTTAATTCCGATAGGATTTGATAAAATCCGATAGGAAAACTTAATATCCTATAGGAAAACTACATGTCTGAATCAAATTCCTACAGGCATTACCATTCTCCTATAGGAAATATAATTCCTACAGGACTTTTAAAAAATCCTATAGGATTGTTAATATTTCCTGTAGGAGAGTCAATTCTCCTATGGGATTTATCATTTTCCGATGGGATATTAATCTTTAAAGGTAAATATCTCACCTGTCAGGTAAAACACACTAAAAACAAAAGTGGTTATAGACTCTCTAGACAATGGTCTATCATTTGGTATACAAGGATTTTTCCGAAACTGAATCTAAAGCGGGTGCAAAAATGCCACCTTGGCACTGGCATAATTATCCGGCACAGTGTTATTCGTAAGAATTTCTCATGTGACATTGAGCAAAGACACTTTATTGAAAGACTTTTGGGTCTTCTGTGAGCGCACTCGCGCACGTCGGAAAACTTTCGCTTTCATCATCAAAAAAAGGGGGATTATACATGTAATGCGAAGCACTTTACAGCATTTAGTAAGTTTTGTACCTGACTAAATAGATGCGCTTTTTATTTTCGACGCCGGCCGACAACAAATACCTTTCTTCGTTCCAATTATACCGTCTTTTCTTTTTCATTATTTTTATACAGTTTAAAAATGTTTTACTAATATTTCGTCGTTGATTTGTTTGACTCCTAAAGATGGAAGCTAAACGGAATTAAGGCCAAGAAAGAGTCATATTCAAATGTTAAACGTTTTATAATGAATTCGGGTCAATGAGGGTTAGGAAAGGATAAAGTATTAAATAACGATAAATGTTCAGTCTTCTTTCTTGAATTGCCTTAGATTTTTAGGCCCTTCCACATTAAACTTAACAAAAAATAAACCATTTATTCAGAAAAAATAGTAAAAAACAGAAAATAATAACCCGATTGACTTGTACATGTTTTTTCCACTTTGATGGATTGTTAATTTTTTTTAACACCGGAAAGCAGAATAGCAATTGCAAGGATAAACTGCGTTTTCAATTTATCTTGTTATTTTATTTAAAATTATTATTGGTTATGTAAAGCAAGACATATAACATGCTGAATGATCAAAGACATGCATTAGATATTTAAAACACCCCCTAGAGTGAAATCTGCATTTCCCACTGCTTAACTCCTTAAATAGCTGTTTTGACAACAACATTACCATTTTCATTGCAAGTAAGGAATTAATGTGAAGCACACAACATTCAATTCTCAAAAATATTAAATGAAAAATATGGATCAAACAGCGCCAATCTTTTAAAACATATTAATGATGAAAGTAAAATATACACGTATTTTACTTTGATAAAAAGGCCTTTTAGTAGGAGAGCAAAAATGTCTTAACATTCAGTTGGACAAGAAATGGTTTTTATAATGTAGAGTTGATTAATAAAGTAAAACGTTTGGATAATTATTCATATAAGTTTTTGTAAAAAAGAGCTGTAAGAATTAGGCAAATTTTCAGCTTTTGACTTCTATATTATTTTGGAAGTCTCATCATCAAATAATGAATACATCGCACCTTTCATTTTAACCTTATAACAATGTGATAAACCACTTATATCAAAAGTACTACCAGTCAAAATTCTTTACTACAATCCATTTAACAAAAAATATCTCTTCATGTTTAAGGTCTTATTTATTTAAATAAAAAATAATGAAACTTTACTGAATTTCCACAATTCAATAAGAGACTTAACATATGCCTTCTTTTACATCCAGTATCAAGTGTTTTCTTACATGGCGGTAGGTGGTTATTCTACGCTAGTGAAACAATGGCAATTGCAAGCAAGCATATCAGTTTGCATACTATCACACAGGTTCTGTCCTATTCAAATTTCAAAAACCTACAAACGCGCATGATATTTTAAATTGTTATGCAATTAATATATCATTAAAACTTAGCACGTGGCTCGGAACTCTCGCATTAATGTTTCTTACGACGCGTCTTTATTGAAAAAAAAATATTTTAAAAACGTTGCCCACGTGGACTTTGCATGTACCCAGTACAGGGAATTTGTCCTTGACCTTTTGTTTGCGTAGGAACAAGACTGATGTTATTTGGAAACCGTTTATTATGAACACAACAGTTATTGTAACAGTTTAAGGAACAGTTCTACAAACGGTCCTCTGTACATAAAACAAGACACATTCTTTTATATCACAGATAAATAAACTTAAATACAGTCACATCGTATTACTAACGTACATACAAATACTTTTATATTAAATCCATATTCTGATGCAGAAGGTTCTAAGATAGGCTTGCTGATATGCTAATTAAATAACTTTTTTTTCAATTAAGTAATTGTGGGACTTGACGTACGAGCTTGTACAACATACAAGTATGTACTAACATAAAGTAAGGTATAGTTACAATGCCCAGGTTTTTCCTGAAGTTCATACGAAACTCTTAACCAGACAGACCAATATACATGCATTCAAAACACACAATCAGCATACCATGACTCACGTATTTAACTGATTTGCGACTGTTCATATGATAAGAGCTAGACAGTAATTTATACACGAGAAGGAGCACCGAATCCATCAAATCTTTGAGCAGAAGTTGGATTTTCTTCTTCCACTGTTCGCATTCTGTCAATGATCGGAAATTTCACTCTCATGAATTCCTCCATATGCGGTCGGTCGTCTGCTTTTCCGAAGCACTTGGTCATGACGTCATACACTTCTCTCGGCTGGCCTTGAAGAGTCTCGTGCAGTTTCAACATTTCCGGCGGATTAACTTCTCTTGCAAACTGGTCGAGCGACCAGGTGCGGTACTCCTTGTAAGGTTTTATTTTGAAAATCAATTCCAGGGCCAAAAGTCCTGCTGCGTACGCATCATCACACGAAAGGTAGGCTTCGTCGTTCAACACTTCCGGTGAAATAAAGACAAAGTGAGAGACTTCGACAGACTCCCTGTCCATTGGGAGATTTGCTTTCCTTGGCAGACACGCTCCAGTTAGGGTGACCTTTTCTGTAGATTGGTCCAACTGATGACAAAAAATAATATCATTACGTAATGAATCGTCATATATTACGTAAGTAATCGAGGATAAATATCAAGCAAGTTTCAAAATTAAATTTGCATACATAAACGACTTTCAAGTGGTTGCAGAATATAATTATAAAGGATAGGTTTAAAATTGACATTAATCAATACAATTTCATTGGGCCCAGCACAATTTTTTTAAAGAAAGTATTTTTCAACTGTTCGGTTCCTAAACTCCGAGCTACTACATTTATGATAACAATTCTAAGGAGAAGAACTATAAACATGTTAAGCATACCGTAATTGTGTGCGTGTTCAGCTCCATGTGGACTAATCTCCGACGATGGAGGTACTCCAGCCCTTTCACTGTCTCCTGAAATATCCGGATCCTCTCTTTTCCGTCCCTGGTTTTACTCTTTAAGTATTGTCGGAGTGTCCGCATTTTGTTCTTGTAGATGAGAGCCGGAAAACCAACGTGAGCTCGATGGAGACCAAGAAACTCAGCGACATGTTGGTGTTTCAAAAACCTGAGCAAAGGAAAGAGCATTGATGTACTAGATGTACTAGAATAAGTAATTTGGACAATTCCAGGTGATTTAATTACTGGCACAATTTAAAGAATTAAAGTGAAGTCCTCTAAATGAGATACTTGTTCAAATATCAAATCTTAACAAGATCAACTGCAATGAATGAGAGAGAGAGAGAGAGAGAGAGAGAGAGAGAGATCTAAAGATATAAAATACTGCAGACTTCTTTATATTCTTTATTCAAACATCTTTCAAAGAGATGAATTGTATTATAGTATAGCGAATCTGTACCTGAGTTTTGAAACCTCCGAAGTGATATTGTTAACCCCTGATGACGTCATGTAAATTCTGATGAACACTGGTGTAACCTCCCTCTCTTCTTCTTTTTTGACGGTTCCATTCTGGAGTATGGTCCACAGGGCTCTTGTTTCGCCCGTCATCGCCCCATTGCTCTCATTCCAACTATTCTCGATGAAGTTGGAAATTCGGATGGTATGTTTACTAGAATGGTTTATGGAGTTTGAAATCCGAATATCGGCATGCCGGAAGTCATCTACAAAGATTTCTCCTTCTCCGTACTCAGTCAACTGCTGTTTTAGATCCTCTAGTCCATGCATCATCTCTTCATATAGTTCTATGGATACACTCGTATCATTTCTGCATCGTAGAATATGTTCCATGACTTCTCTGTTGGCCTTGATGATTGCAGGTATCTTCTGTTGAATATCTGAAAGCTTTTCTCTGCTTTGCTCCAACAAATTGTCAACAAACTTTCGCAGGAAAGTGTTCCCTTTCGGCGTATTGAGAAGGTAACTGTAATACCGGTCTGACTTTTCACGAGTTACTTTGGTCCGATTGTTTACGTACTCCCCCATGCGATTTTTGCCGGGAACCAAACTTTGTAGGGCGTTACCAAGAGGGGAAAGAATTTGGGCAATGAAAGGAACTGACAGTTGGTTTTCCGTGTCTTCTGTGTCCATCATCATGCTTGGTAAATTACTGAGACCAAAAACGGAGTTCCGTTTTCGCAAGGTTCCGAATTGATAACCAGAGTCGTTGCTGGTTATGGATCGACAATCTGAGTTAAGCTCGTCATCCACATCAGTCAATTCGTCGTTCAACAACTTCAGTTCATTGTTGATCTCTCTGAGAATAGTTTTTTCGATGTCGTGAATATGGCCTTGCCTCTCCTCCCATCTTACCAGCTCTTTGGATATTCTTTTCGATGTCATCTCGTAAATTTCCATCTTTAAGTCGTCCCAGCTGGAGAATTTCTGTGGATCGGGAGTTTCATTCAGTGCCCAAATTATAATTCCTGTTCTAGATGGATGTGTCATTAAATGCTGTTTGAACGACTGGAAGATTTCTTCACTTGCTTTGTCAATTTTACCGGAGAGAGCTTTGAAAACATTTTCCGCCTGAGAATTCAACCTTTGTAACTTTAATTCTATATGAGACAATTTTTCCTGAAGACTTTCCTCTGAACCGTCCAAGCGATGTACAAAAGTCTTCAAGTGATGAGTCATTCTTTTTAATATGGTTTCCAACCATCTAAAAATGAAAAGAATTTGCAAGTGAATTCACACTTCTGTTTTTTTTTTTAAATTCCTGGCGTTACGTACTGATATTTACAAGAATTCAGATTTAAGTAACTGTTTTAGTATTGTTGTTTTTTTTAAATGAATGATGTAATTAAAAACTTCGTTTCTTTTTCCATACTTACTTGTAAGTAGATGTAACCCTTTTATCGAGTGCAGATTCAAAAAGTTCATGAATCCCTTCCCATAATGCCTTGTAATCTGGAGTGATGTAGTTCTCGTTCTGGTTCAACTCTCGCCTCGCCTCGAGGGCTGAAAACTTGATCACTTGATCTGTTTTAAGACCAGGCCAGAACTTTTCGAGTTTTGTCACAATGTGATGAAATACTTCCTCTCTCTCGCTTTTCAAATCGTCCCAGTGGTTACATATAAACAGGGCCAGTCTTGGATCGAACCCCAGGCCACTGCCATCTTTCTTTTCCTTTTTGGTGGTAATAATCATTTTCAGCAAATCACCGAGCTGAAAAAGGGAGAAAATTCAAATAAAGACCTGTCCTGATAAGAAATAAAATTCTTTTTTCTTTAGTCTACATGAATATCTCAAATGTAAGTTGAAAACCAACCCTATCTTCGTCCACTCGCGACCCACTGTTTGACTTGATTAGATACAGGAATCCGTGGATCTCGTTGTTGGCAACAAAGCGTTTGATGACGCTGTCCATGACTGGGTTTTCTCCTATTCCTGGTGAATCCACCAAAACAAGTCCACACTAGACAAAAGCCAGAATCACAACATTAGCTTGACCTTTAATCAATTCCAAAATTGTCACCATTAATTAGGAAGCAAAACTCCCCCCCCCCCAACATTACCTTGACTTTAAATCAATTCCAAAATTAGGTTTTTGACTTTGGTTTGTTCCCATTAATTAGGAAGCAAAACTCACCCCCCCCCCAAAAAAAAACACCCAAAAAACAAAAACAAAACAAAAACTATGGAAGAGATCTAAAACAGTCAAAACTAACCTATTAACAAAAAATCTTTTGCAAATAGAACTGCTCAAATACCTTTAGAATCTTGCTTGGGATTTTGAGATGGACTTCGACGATTCTGTCCCCAGTTCGCTCAGTAGTCTCCCTTAGTGTTAGGTCGTGTTCATACAATAATTTTTCTACTTGTTTGTTCACTTCTATGCCGGGTGTGAGAGGGACATCTTCTTTGTTCCCGCTTTCGTAAAGGACGCACACAGAGACCTTTGTTCCATACGATATACGCGTGATGACGGATGTACAGCAAACAGCTTTGACTGTCAGGAGGTCCTTCTCGCCCAGAACCAGATTCAGAAACGTAGATTTACCAGCATTTGTTTCACCTTCAATGCAAAAATGTACCACATTTCTATTACAGTGTTTAAATATCAGTATATATGGAATTACTTGAATAGTATAAAATGTAACTTGTAATGCATATTTGGAGTGTATGAAAAATGACAATAACAAAACCGTCAACCATTTTATTCGGTCTCTCTGTCAAATCATTATGCGAATATAGACAAGGTTCTAGATCGACCATTCATACATTCATGCCACATGCTACTATTTTAAGTTTTATAGTGCTTATTTATTACAGAATTAAGGATTGGTTTAGTAGCATCAACTTGCGAGTAATCTCAGTTCTTTGATTATAAAAACGTAAGTTTACCTGCTACAACTACAACGCAATGTCCGCTAGAGATGTATTTGGTTTTGATAGTAAGATCTGTAACAAGGTCCTTTGTAATGCCCTCGGTCTGTAGAAGAGATTCCAGAGTTGTCTGCCCTTTGATGCGTTCCCTGCCGGAAGTAGACAATTTGTGGAAATTTGCGTTGGTATCCTTGAATTTACCGAGGAGTTCCCGTAGTTTTTTCCTTCTCTGGTAGTCGTCTGCTTGTTTATCGGAGAGTAACTTTAGAACCTTAAAAAGAGAAAAAAAATATTTAAACTAAAATATTTGCTTTCTAAATACTTTTTTGTGATTTGAATTATATTTTCTCTTGGCAGAGATCATTGTACATATTGTTTGCCGTTGTTTTAATATGATGATAGAAATGATGATGAAATAAGACTGATTATCAAAAAACCTTTTAAGAAAGTCTCCGAATAAAATTGTCTTTTATTTAATGTCTTAAATACTATCTTAAAATATTTAGAACCAATATCCAGTTCAGAATTTTCCTACTGGCCAAACAGTGAAAGTTTCATCAGAAAAACCAAATAAATGTGAAATAAACTTAAAAAGCCATTAAATAAGATATCGGAGTACTAGGTATCTTGTTATTTTGCTTACTGTCAATTACCAGTATCTACGGGCTAAAAGTAAATAGTTTTATAATTAGCAATTTCTAAGTGACTGAGATTTTATTTCACCCATCTGTTGTGAGTATAAAGAACACGAACTTCATTTCAGTTGAAAGCTAATCGTCATACAAAAAATAAACATTTTCAGTATGTATTCAACACCCCACAGAGCTTTTCTTTATTTCTGGACAATACCCCACCCGTAATTGGCTTCTGATTGGTGGAAAGTCAGGCTCATGGAACCCGGAAGACAAATTATGTCTTTAAACATTTCAATTGAACAATTTAAAACTGTCTGTAAACTAAAACGGCTTTCAAAATTTTTTAAATGCCAATTCACGCATGGCTGAAAATGACTATTGACAAACTGCACTAAGCTATCCTTCAAGCATCATAAGGCAGAATTTGTATCGATCTCTTCGAAAAATACTGCATTGCTTTGGGTTATATTGATTTAAGAGGACTGGATAATAGTGACCATTTTTAGACTTTTTTTACCTCCTTTAAATGAAGAGTTCTGTATAAAGATATAGAAAAATGTTCAAAATTGTAAAGAGAAAATATTTTAGAATTTCTCTCTCCTAAATAATGATGTAAAGCAGAGCATATCCTGTTAAAAAGTGTAAGGCAAATCTGACTTAATTTTTTTTAATCACCTAGCCTCCTTAAATGCAAAGATTTGTACGAATCAAATAATTGTGAATTTTGGTTAAAAGTGAAAAACAAAATTATGATAAATAAAGGACCATTTAGAATTAAAAAGAAACCTAATAACAAGGATTTAAAATAAGCTATTAAACTACGGAAAAAACCCCCAAAAGATTTATTTCGAGCAATATATTGCACCATTTTTCATGTCAATTTTTTGATTATTAAACCTGCTTGAATACAACGTCACGAAACACATCGTATCTGGTTTCCATGCTTTATCTTTTGAATTCTTTTTCGTGATTTCAATGATAATGGAAAGGATATATATGTATGGTATGTAAGGTTACCGCTGCTATTGAGATGCTGCTTTTAAACACAGAATGAAAATGTAAAGATGATACTGTGGCGAAAACCGAGAATTGATAGACAAAAAGCCCATGACTAAGAATTTTGCGAATTCCCAATACCAAATTTCCCCCCAAATCTACACCTGAGCGTTCAAAGAAAATAATTGAAATGAAAATAATTCGCCTTTGTTTTAAAAATGAACTCCCTGCCATTCTCTTGTATTTTTAGTTTTGTAATATTGTTTTTTTTTCTGTTTCTGAAATTACAAAGGGGAATTTCACTTTCCAAAATGATGTCATAACATATATATTTAAATATGTTTCATTTACTTTAAAATCAATAGACCATAAAAAATTAATTGAAAAATTTATAAATTCAAACTATTTGATAGAGTCGCAATTCTGAAAAGAAAAATATTACATTGCTGAGACCAAAAAAAAAATAACTCAACAGTCATTACATATTATACAAAAAATTGAAATATATAAATTAAATATTTTTTCTATAATCGATAGTCAGCAATTTTTCTTTCAAGACAGTTTTTGGAAAATAAATAATTGATTTATTTAAAATCCCATAACATACTAGACTGTGTCTAAACACACGTACCCCCTTTTATAGCATACGTGCACCTATAGCGAATTGAACGCAGTCGATCAGGTAATTTTCTGTAATTATATATGTATTCAACCAAAACGTTTCGCAGATTTAAACGTTCAAAATCAAAAAAACTTGTCCTTGAATGTACAGACGGTCTCGATTGTAAGATTGTGTAATCAATAAACGAGAGAGAGAGAGAGAGAGAGAGAATTCAGCTTCTCTAAAGTGACTTCAAAATATCTTTTATCAGGTAAGCCCTTATAAATGCTTGGTCTTATTTATTTATATACTTAAAAACAAATAAATGCTTATCAGTTCTAAAATTAATTTATTTTTCATCGACCCGGAAGATAGAATATGCAAATGAGACTGTGATATCGATCTACACCAGTGAAGGTCATTATTTAATTGCTTTAATGACAAACAGAAAAAAAACCTGATATGGGTATGTAAATAAAAGATCAAATACAGTTGCCAAGCGGAGTCATATCATGTTTATTTAAATGAAGCATATGATTTAAATTTAACATGCTTTTTTATATTGTAAATTCATACGTTCCGCCAAAACAGTTCCTAATATTCTCTCAATTGAATATTTTTTTCAAGATTTTTAAAGGACTCTATCCCAAATCATTTTTTTTTTATTTTAATAGATATTTTATAATTCAAAGAATATTACACAAAACTAAAAAGGGACATTTTGTCTTTTGTAATTAAAATATGAAATGAAATGAAAAATGTTCTTGATAACGTGAAAGAAGCTAATGAAAATTAGAATGCTTCGAGATAATATATTACATGATGGAAGTTTTAGAATACATGTTATTTTATCCCAAAAAATAATCTAGGCTTCTGATAATTTGTTGCTTGAAAAAAATTAGGGTCTTTTATGTGCAAACAATTTGACAAGAAACGTTTTTTTTTCCTATTCACAATTTTACGAATATAATTTGTATTTATTCTGACAAAAGTTTTTAGTTTAAAAACTTTTTAAAACATAAATATTTCTAATTCATAACTGGTTATTATTTTTAAAAAATTGTTTAGAATATCTTTAATTTCATTTTTGCAATGATGCAAGAGTTTCACAGAATAAAAAAAAAGTTAAAAAAAAAAATAAATCAAAAATATCTATTTGAAGTCCATAAGTACTTTCTTATATAAAATGATTTAAATAATAATTTTACAATATTTAAAGAAGAAATGTTAAAACATATTCGGCAAATAGTTTGAAAATAAAGGATATGAAGATCTGCGTACATACGCCATAAAAATGCATAAACAGAAGCCCCTCTACCAGAACAATGCCTACCAAAAAAGAAGCAAACAATAGACATGTACAGTGTATATTGCCAACTCAATGATTATCTGATTGATTATATCATGTAACAACATATACAGTACTCTTATAGAAAGTTTCAAAACTAATAAATGTTAATTAATAGAAGAAAGCAGCAATAGGTTTATATTTTACTACTCCAAAAAAAAATCAGTTACTAGTAATTTGAAAACAAATGAAAGATAATGAATCCAGATAATTAAGCCAGATAATTGTAAAAAATAAACACCCCACACACAAAAGTGTTTGCAACATGCAAGTAAACTATATAAATGAAAAAAATTTATGAGATATTGAAATTACTTCTATCATATTATAATACTGTTTCGTTCTCATTCTAAACTAAATAGTATTGTTGGATTGTTATTTACAGTTGTATCTACCTCCCGAATCTGTTATGCTGCGTTTAACATTGGCATTGGATTGCGTTTAATTGTATAAGGTTCAAAAGATCGATGATGAATCAGTTAAAGAGACAAAACAGTCTGCTAATACTATCTGAAATCAATGTCAATCAAAACAAGTTACGAAAGTTACTGACGTGTGTTTTTTTATTTCCACTCAAAATTATTTTGCAAATTCTAATAAAACTTCTATAACTGTACCTGTCTTAAATGAAGAACCTTAATAAAAGCATATCTAATTTTTTGAAATCTTTCTTTAACGGAGTCTGTTACCTTCTCAATTGGGTTCCCCTTCGACTCCATGAAATCCAGGTGCATACAGATTCGGGTTCTCATTTCCTCCACCGTGTTAAGACCGCTCAGACTGACGTCCAGTTCGTCGGCATAGTCCATGACAGTGTCCAAGTCAGCGTCCGGACTGAGCACCATGTCCTTGTTGATGTCAACGCTCCCGCGCCTTGTTATCATAAAGTCCTTATAGGACGTGTCCATATCAGGAGGTCTAGGAATCGCCATTTTTTCTAGCACAGAACAACTCGCTCTTGATTCTGCGATGACTGCGAAAAATCGCCAACTGCAATTGACTATATAAAGACGGGTTTTTCTTATGCAACTGCGCATGCCTGTTTTTTTTTTTTTTGCTTTGGATTTTTTCTTACTTTTGTTCTATTTTTAAAAGTCTCTTCCATGCTTGAAACTTGTATTTGAACCGGGAAGAGCTTTAAAGGTACACCTTCCACAGAGCCGTAGCACTACTTAGGTCGCCAGTGTAAACCGAGAAGAGGAAGAAGTATATTTTTTTTCTCTTAACCTTTCTTCGAAAGACCTTTTCTCCATCTTGTCGTCTGACGAGAAGAAAACTGGAGCTTTGGGAATTATACAGGAATCGAGCACCATGCCCGTGGATATAAAATGTCGGGACGATATCATAAAGTTACCAGACATCGCCTCGCTGCGTGCTTTGAAGAAACAGTGGAACGTCCAGAACGAGGGTCCCCTCACAAACAGGGATGATTATGTACGTCTTCTGCTCAATTTCTACGACAGGATGGGCGCCCCCGCTAACAATAAGGTAAGACAACAACAACAAAAAATAAAATAAAATCGTCATCTGTTTTCTAATTAACAATTTGATCAATCGGTTGATTAAAGGGGCAACGGTGCATTGTCAAACAGGCGAGGACTGTTAAGGACTGTTTCAAAACAGCGAATGGACATAATTATTGTGAATATAAATGCTGCGCATGGAATTTACATTTTTCAAAAGAACTCTTTGAAAGATTTACGTAAAATGCTATATTGTTGAAAAAGAAAGTAGATAACGTTGTGCCAATAAATGTGAAAGTATATGTATTTCTATTCTGACGTCTACTTTCGGAATGTTTATTACGTGGTGCACACACACCTTAATTATATACCAAGCTATAATCTGCGCAGCTAGATCATATTTGTCCCAAAGAATAACCACTGCTGCACAACAGCCTGGAACAACAAACACACAAATATAATACGTTGTGGATCTAAAGGTGCACAACCTGTATGTATTCATTACATTACGAATCTTGTAGAAGGTGCAACGATTGAATTTTGATACAAATGTTGCACTTGTAAAGAATAAAAGATGTCGTCAGTTTTAATTAAGAGCAAAGAATTTAGCAAAGTCTTTTTTCTTATGAAAAAAATAACATCGCCTCAAATATCACGGGACATATCTGCTTGATTGTATGGTATCGTTTAATCTTTGAACAAATTTGAATAGCGTAATTTACCATTAAGGGTGGCACAGAAACTCGAGTGTGAGGATATTTAACATTTGATGAAATTGTCAACATGGCGCGGGGCCGTCGTTTAGCGAGAACGAGCACATTTCCATACTCAGTATTTATTTGAACGAGCGTATGTAAGAAGATTTGTTCTTAGTCTACACAGGTGATTGACAATATGTTTATCAGTTTTTAAACACTGAACGCTAGTCAAGGAAGAATGGATTCAAAAGAGAGCTGTTCAAGCACCACGCTTAGTAGGCAATTTCATTTTGTGCTGAGTTGAAAAAACAACATCGTTTTCTTTGTATGAATATATTTTTTTTTACAAGATAAAATCATGTCATTATCTAGTTTTCGGAAGTATGACAATTTTTTGTCCTCCTATAAACCAGTTTATAATACAAGGCAATTTAAGGCTGCTATATCATTTGTTGGGTATTTAAATGCAGTTGCCATTAGCTGAAGCAGACACGTATATATCCATTATTAAAGTATGTATAAAACATTGTCAGCTAACGATTTAATTTGCGTGTGTCTATGGACGCAAAGAGTTTGCAATCAACACAACCTATAACGAAAACCTTTTAGTTGAATGTCGAAACGCACGGTTTAGATTTCAAAATTTAATGAAATAGAAGAATTCGTTTAGTATACATGTACGTGTAAGAACACAACATAAACATTAGGTACTCATATATATGATCAAACATTCAAAAAATTGTCGCCATAAAAAAATAGAAAGCACCCCCCCCCCCCAAAAAAAAAAATTCCAAAAACAAAAACAAAACAATGGTTCTGATGTTTTTATGATTTAAAAATATTTTGTCAATAAATATTATTCAAAACTAGAAAAAGTTGTTGTTTAATGTTTGTGATAACTGAATTAATTACTAGTAATTAATTTTTTCATTCATTCTTTCATTCGTGAATCTATTCTATATAACAGGAAGTTGACTATTTTTTTTAAATTCAACATAAAAAGCCTTTTGATTGGCTAATTATTATTAGATCCGATTATACTGTTAAACTTTTAAAAGTTTTTATTTAAGTAATAAGGCATCATACTTTGAGTATAATGAGGTGACTAAATACGATCCAGATGATAAAATAAAAAAAAAACAACTAAAGCGTTTATTTTAGATTTGATCACACTGACCGTGTTTGATCACCTCTTAATTGTCAAAGAATAATTCCTTATTTTATACTTCAGCAATCGTCCTATTAAATATTAGTATTAAAAAAGTCAATGTATTAGACTACTAGTTTACATTACAAAATCAATTCATAGTGTTATCACAAGCAAAGACACTGAAAAAAAAGTAAAAATTGTTAAAAATAATAAAGTAAAACCCCGACATTGATAACCGTACTTGTATTAATTGAACATTCAGAACCAGGAAGTACCTATATAAATATCTGATCGGATTATACTGATTAGTTGCAAAGAAGGGATAAGTGAAATAAAATTACGAAAGGTCTGTGGCCTGTAGCCTCAGTGGGATACAAAAACTGCGGTAAATCACCGCGTACACTTTTATTTGGACCCAAACAACTAAAACTATCACTGAGCTTTTCCAAAGTAATAAAAAAAATCGACTGAAGGTAGAGAACTGCAAACATTTGAAGCGAAAACGATTTATAACTTGTTTATACATGTAAAGCAATACAATGTGCCTATTTCGATAATAAATAAAAAACAGATACCAATTTACAAAATAAATTCATATGCACATGTAAGCACGAACCATTTCGACTGATCATTGTTTAAACAACTTTTTAATTGGTTGTTTAAGTACAACCCATCAAATACCTTTCAGTGAAACATTTGAGAAATTACGTACACAGAGCACCAATTCTTCCTTTTATTCCTTTCATTCTTTCTTTAATTCTGATTCACATTCATTTTCATTCATTTGTCCAGCTGCACACTGTTTCAATCTTTTTAAGGATAGAGATTTTTACGTTTTTTTAGCCCCCTCCGGATCCGAATGCTGGACTTTCGGAAGCCATTCAGCTGGACACCCAGAACCGAGCTAAGCTACAGGAGATGTACGACGAGATCCTGAAGTATTACGGCATCCTCCCCCACCAGTACCAGAAAAGTCTGAACACCGCCTACCCCGACCTCGTGAACTATATTGCCGCGCGGAGGAAGGAACTCGATTCTAGGGAATTGGTCATTCTGGTAGCAGGTATGTATCACAGATTTTTACATTTGATATCTGCCAGAGCAGAAATACCGTAACGTACAAATGTACACATCGTCGTCTTTATTATCTACGGTACTACATCTGTTACATTTATATATACTGCAGAAGCAGACATATTCGTTGAGGATTTAATTTCGTTATTTTCTTTGGCAGTATAAATCAACGAAATCCATGATGAACTTTTATCCCAAGTACTAATGATTACAAAGAGCTGATGAAATTATGACAAAATGAAATGCCAACGAAATCTTAGTTCGTTTAAAAACAACGAAATTTTGACCCAACGAAAATATGTGCTTCTACAGTATGTATGTTGGTTTGTAATTATAGTTAAGTTGACCTGAAGGTCTGTAGCTTCCGGTCTGAAAAAAAAATTCGGCCAACCGAATTTCGGCAGACCGGGAGCTACAGACCTGCATCAAAGTTGAGTTGAGTTGCAGAAACAAGATTTGAATACGGTTTATGACAGAAAAAGCTGATGAAAAATGTTTTTTTAAATGAGCAATGATATTCAAGAAATCTTAACATTCAGTTACTTCACTGCATGTAAGAAATTAGATCAATAGGATATCCAACACAAAACGGATTTAACACTTTTGTTAACTAATGAGAACTATTTTAGGTGACACAGGGGCCGGTAAATCGAGTTTTATCAACCTCCTGTTGGAAACTGATATCCTTCCTGTATACGCCATTGAAGCCACGCAGACAATTTGTGAGCTACGAAAGTCCAGAAATGGGGAAAAAGAAGCAATTTGTTACTATAGGCGCGATTCATCAAGGAAGCCGAGAGCCCCCGAAATAATAAAAATAGATGGCGCTAGAGGCATGGAAGATTTAAAAAACCGAATCAAAGAAACCGACCAAGATGAGGAGAGTCCGTATGAACGCATAGAAATATACATGCCTTTCAGAATGCTAGAAGTAAGGAATATTATGTTTGATATTGAAAAACCGAATTGGACTGTTTTTTTAATATAATCTTTTGAACTGTTTTGGGTTTGGTATTATATTGGAAAACTGATGTAAGAAACACTCATGTATTTTCGTTTTCAATGGTATCGTTTTTCTTTTAGGAGGGCGTTGTGATTGTGGATAGTCCTGGGTTTGGAGAACACGGAAAGAGAAGTGGTCAAGTGGAGCGATATTTGGCCAAATCTTTTGGCGCCATCTATCTTGTTAATACCGCATCAGCCGGAGGTGTAAACTCAGGGCGGGTAAGATTATATTTATGTATGAGTATAGCGTAACAATCTCCAATCGTCTTTGCTTAAACGATCAACAATAATTTCGATATCAACATCGACATCCCTATAATATTAGCCAAACAATAATGAACAAACGTCAGAACTATGGTGTTTCATAGCAACTGATGTAATTTTTCGCATGTATCTGTTATTACCCTCAAGTTTGCATTATCTTTTTCAAATAATACCTAAAATATTTACAAAACTGCCGCTCCATTGCACAATCGACATTTTTTAAAATATTGATTTGATTTCAGAATATAGGTATCATCTTCCAGATCCCCAACGTTCAATCAATGAAACGATTACATATGAATACATTTAATAAGATAATAATTATCTATAATAACGTTTCCTTTAACAGCTAAGAGACTTCCTCCGATTCGTCGTTAATTCCGCCGGTGATGATTTCAATCCTTCCGCTACCATCTTCATCGGAAACAAAATAGATTCGGTGGATTCAAGAGACCAAGAGGAGGTCAAGCAAACTACATCATACAAACTAAAGCAGTGCTACCCTGGCCTGAAGGACAGCAATATATTCTTCATGTCTGTTAATGAGGTTAGTTATTCTAATCATCATAACCGTCGAAGCGTCGAAAAACATCTCTAAATATTGAGTCCTCTGTTTTAAGCATCTATTGTCAATAGCATTAAGCTTATCTAGCTACAAAAGATTAGATAAATGTAGCTAGTACAATTTTATTTTTTTTCGGTTCTATTTATTTTAATTTCATGCCATGAAGTCAAACTATGCCATGACTTTATATTTTTTTTATCACATGTTTTAAACTTCTCAAAAAGTGTTCTGTTTAGATTTTTTTAAAAATCGTATTATATTTTAATACGCAATCAAGAGCTTTAAATACTTATTAGATAAAGTGTTATAGATGTTTAGGAATGATACATATAATCATGATCATTTCATTATATCCCCGGTAATGATTTTGAAAATGCCTATCTCCACTTAAAGGATTACATGTGAATAAACATTGGAATTACGCGACCGCAAACATAGAAAATAATGTTGTTAGAAAACTTAAAATCGTTTTAAAAGTCACTATGCACATTTGATTTCTCCGATTTCTATTCTCTTAACTTTTTATTCAAGGCTTTGAAAGGTGTCTCTTACAATACAAGAACTGAGGATCACCAGAGGGTTTTGGTGCACGGGATACAGAAACTCTTTCCCGCCAGTCTCAGGAACAAACTCAGCAACCATTACAGGTCAAAATTAATCTGTTTTTAATTTGTTAGATCATATATTGTAGATATTAGCCGTAGTACTATCTCCTCCTTTAATTTTATTTTAGTGTGAGTGTCGTTGGCATCCCCTCTGTTATTTATAACTGAACTAAATAAAAGTAAAGTGCAATTTATGTCAGATCATGCCAAACTTATATATATTGATATATAGTGTAAATTTAATCATACTACAGATTTTTTAGAGTGCGTTATTATTTTTAGATAACAAATATTATAACAAAAAAACATTTTGATTTATTAAATAGATATGAATAATTAATAAATCTTATTTAAATTTCATTTAAATATTTCACTATTTCACTATAGGTTCCAATCTCAGATACTGAAAAGAACACTAGTATCTGTAAAAGTTTCTAAAACAATGGCAGCGACTGGACGCGAGAAAAAACAAAACGAAATCGAAGATATTCAAAGGCGAATGAGAACTCTCGAGCAAAATGCAAAAGCAACAATCCAAAACTTGAAGATGGACATCAGGCACGAGGAAGAACAGCTCTACGAAGATCTCGCATCTTCTCTACGTGGCAGAACTTTCACCGAGAGTCTGTTCAATATCCAAGAAATTGAATGTGCAAAACCCTCAAGAGATTGGAAAAAAGTAGCACAAGAGGCCAGTGACATTATAAGCAATAAGGTAGCAAAAGAGATCGATGATTGGGACAATAAGAACCAGAGCGTGGAAGGGATCAAGACCAGGATTTTGGTGAAATTCAACAAAGAATGTCAGGTCTACGAAGATCAATTAAAGGAAATTGAAAGTAAGTGGATAAATTTACTTAAAGACTAAACATGCTGTAAACCAACTAGTAATCGCGACGATAATATTTCGCAAATAACCTGAGATGAAATGGTTTGCGGCGACTAATTTTCGCGACTAAGCCTTATCCAGACATGTTTTATTTATCATAACTATAAGGCAAATACTAGTCTGTGGCGAGAAATATTCGCAACAATGAGGTTTCGCTAACCTCGCGAAAATTTCTCTCACGCGAATAAAAGTTGATTTACTGTATATAAAAAAGATTGGATATGTTAAGATGAAAAGCTCAGTTAAGAAAAGTGATTAAAATATTGAAAAAATTGATTGATATTTGTACATATATTATTAAAAAAATATGTGTCTGAGGCATACTAGCAATAATTAGACCGCTTTAACATTAAAAGTATATAATAATAATTTGGGGCTAAATTTGACGAATTTATTTTGTGAAAATAACTGAAAATTATGTAATTTTTGCTTTGAACAGGTGCGTTGTTGGACGGTGACGTCAGGGCAATCAAGGACTTACACAGGTCCATGAAAAAACAAGCTCCCGTGAGACAGATCTGGGCAAGAGCTAAAGAAACAAGGGCCAGTGGAGACAAAATCAACAGTTTGGGATCCATGATGAGCAGCGTCGGGGGTCTCTCCACAAGCGACAAACGAGTTAAAGACGTCTGTAAAGCATACGTAGCAAAAAATCAACTCCAAAGCATGAGATCACTGATCTCAATTTACATTGAAAGCATTTTCGATGGCAACGACCTGAGAATCAAAATCAGCAAATTCGTGACCAGATTCGCTAAAGGTGTGGACACCATAGCGAAAAAGATTCCCGATTTTATTAATGCTGACGCAGAACTGATTAAGAATATCAAGGAGGAAATTCAAAATGCCGAACATAATTTGAGAGAGGTGTATCCAAAGCTTCTTCAAACAGGCACTAGACTTCAGGGACAACTCGACGTTTTCTACGTCAAAAAGGTTATGGAAATGGATTTCCGCCTGCGAGACATAACTTACAACCCACATGAAGACTTGCTTGGAAGTGGGTCATTTGCTGAAGTTTTTCAAGCTAAGCTTCTTTGCTATAAACCCCCACTGACGGTGGCATTGAAAATTGGGAAAGACTATTTGCAGGAAAACAATGTGTCCGATGTACTTTTGGAGGATCGTACCATGAGGTAAATATGAAGGTTTATTACGATGTACCATGAATTAATAATTCTCATGTAAATTTCTGTTTTTTGTTGGTAAGTACATGCATGCTTTTGTTGGTCGGTACATGCATACAAGAAATCATACATTTCCAAATAATATGATATAATCTTAACTCTTTATTGATTTCAGAGAGTTGGATCATGAAAATATTGTACACTATTACGGAGCAACTTTGCGTGAAGAAAAAGTAAGAGGAAAAAACCGACTCTTTTGGATAATGGTTATGGAACACTGCTCGGGGACTCTGAAAGACAAAATAATCAATGAAGATTATGACAACCCCGCCAAAGTAGGAAAGATATATTCCGTCCAAGTGGAACAGATGGAAGAAATGGCAAGAATGGTGATGGAGATCTGTGAGGGTCTACGGTATATTCACAATAAAGATATGGTCCATAGAGACCTAAAGCTCGAGAATGTTCTTGTAAGTATCAACCTTGCAATTATTACATGTAGAATTTTTTTTTTCATAATATTACGTGAGCAAAATGAAAATAGCAGAATGTAATAATTCAAAAAGGGAAATATATGTGCGATTTTTTTTGAAGTAGGAATAACTCACTCTTTGAAATGAGTGTTTAAATTTTTAAAAACGTGTTCATTCAGACATAATTTGTTTACATTTTTTATTAAATTAAAAATGTTTGAGATTATCTTTTTATTTCTAGATTTCCAAGGGTCCAAATGGAAAAGATATTATAAAACTAACAGACGTTGGTCTTACCAAATCTATTACGGATATCGGCGGAACCATAGCAGGTTCCCCAGCTTACATGGCACCGGAAATTCTGCTTCAAACAGAAATTCATAACTGGAAAGCTGACATCTATAGCTTGGCCATAGTTATGTGGGAGATGTGGTACGGTATTGATGCTGCAGATCATATCCAGTCGCAATTATACGGAACGTTAGAGAGTGCAGTTAAAGGGGGACTACGCCCTTCTATGTCTCTTGAACACAAACCGCCCGCTGATTGGATGGCTCTGATAAAGCGTTGTTGGGACTTTGATCCGAAAAATCGCCCGGAAGTCGATGACGTCTGGAAATTTTTCGACAACTTTCTAAAACATTAATTTCGTCCATCGACATTTAGATTGATACTGTAAACAAAAGATATATAGTTTGAGGAGGTTTTACGAATAGAAGCAAGGGAACATTATGTTTAATAAATTAATACATGTAAATACGAGTATGGAATATGATAATTACAAATTTAACATAATTGTTAATTGAGTGTATTGTATGTTTTGACTGAATTTATTTTTTACGGCGATGTAAAAATGTAAATATGTAACCAATAGTAATGAAATGAAAACTGTTATTAATATAACTGCATACTGCATGTAGTTTTCGTGCATATACTGTCAATTTAATACCATTTTTTCTTAAAATGTATTTTATAACTTTCTCTCTCATTGATGATTAAATATTTATGTTGCTCTTGTTTCATTTATCTTCAGGAGTTTTACCAAAAAAAGAGTTTATTTATATCGAGACTATCATGATAAAAAAGTAAAGATAGATAAAAAGGAAAACTACATATGACTGATCCTCGTGTTGTTAATTTAGACTTTTTGTCTATTAAATAATTTTGTCTTGAAAATACGTTTTTGGAAAACAATAAAATAATTAAAATACATCGTTGTCAGCTTTATATTAGAGCTGTCTTACAGTTTTTCCACTAATGTCATTATTATTGGGAACAGTCGAAACAAATGACTCAATTTTGCGAGTTTCAAAATTAGAAGTAAGTAGCCAAACAAAATAGTGATTCTAAAACTGTTCTTGTACATGTATCATGTATTCAATTCCAAAATATTTCTCTCACTTTCTCTCTGTCCGTCCATCCATCTGTCTATCAGTCTGTCTTTTGTCTGTCTTTTTATATGTCTGTCTCTTTGCCTGAATGCCTGCTGTCTGTCTCTCTGCCTGAATGTGTTCTCTGTCTCTGTGTGAATGTCTTCTCTCTCTCTCTCTCTCTCTCTCTCTCTCTCTCTCTCTCTGAATACCTGCTCTCTGTCTGTCTGTTACTATTGTCATGTATTAAAAATCACAAAATATTTTGTTTCGTCTGGATACCATCATGTACTGAAATATTTTAATCTTTTTCATCTAATTATCGTGCACAAGGTAATTCATATTCATAAAAATATGTGATGATGAACTCATGTGAGATGTTAGAATTAAAAAGATGTATGATATTTCTTTCAAAATATTTTAAAGAAATACACCACACTTCTAATGCCATTATCCTCTTTGAGGAGTTCTCTTACCTTACAAATAATCTAAGTATAGAGTCCATTTTAAATATGTAGTAAGCTTTTAATTTGATCGTAGGAATCTGCATATGTTATTAAACACATCTAACGACGTGGCCTTCTTTTGAGGTATATTGTACAATGTGTATAACAATTTTATTTTTCTACAATGTGTATGAATAGTGGAATATTAAACAAGAAACATTTTTGTCCTTGAAATTAGTGTAATATAAATGCTGACAGTAGTTCCATCATCAACAATCAACAAGGGCCATCTTTGGAGGTCATTCTGTTAGTTTTGCTTTACACGTAATACAAATAACAAAGGCCAGAGTAAATCAAAGTAAAACTTGCATATATGGGCTTTATTTGATCCTTAAAAAATAGATAGATAGAAAAACATGTTGGATAGGAGAACATTTTGCACAATTAAATTCATACTGAACGAGATTTAAATCCTTTTTTAGATTTTTTGGCAAGATTTGTATTAACAAAATATTCAGAATAGACAGTCAAACTTTTTCTTTCCACCTACTGGGTTCTAAAAAGTACAGTGGAGGTAAAATTGTTGTTAATACTGCAACAGATATGATGGAAATAAAACCAAATATTCATATAAGAAGCACTATGCAACAACACAAGGAGCAGGTGGTCTTTAAATCAACTGGCTTACTGCCTAATAGACTCACAGAGGATACGTCTATTGTCCATTGTCTGTTTCTTGATTAACTTTATCCAAGGAGATTGCTGCATAACAATTCACCATCATAAATGGACGATGAGAAGAAGAAGGACTCATTACGAACATCTGTGGAAATAAAATGCCGGGAGGATATAATAAACTTACCTCACATTGCAACACTGCGAGATCTTAAGTCACAATGGAATATAGAGAGCGACAGTCCACTACAAACTAGAGAGGACTACATCAGACTGTTGTTGAGAGTGTACGATCAAAGTCATGAAAGAATACAAAAGGTAAGGATCGTTAGTCAGTCAGCAATAACCATAATACCAAATATTATACTCAGTAGGGTGTGATGTCCACTTCACTGACAGCAATTTTTTGTTGTAAAAAAAGTACAAAATGATTTTTCCTCCGTATTCTTATAAGTTTGCATATAATTCATAGGGTGTCTAAACTTTTAATAAGAATGTTTCTGGTGAATTATGCTTTGATTGCCATTTTCTTCACAGATATTTGTTTGAGCAACATGCTTCAACATTTCTTTTCATGGTTCATTGAACCTCTGTTTATTTTGTTTTGTTATCAATTGAATTGGTTTAGTTCTGTGTTTGTGTTCCAAATATTTAAATCCTTGGTAGTGTCTGTGCAAATGCCTATTGTTTTGAATGTCTCGATGATTCAATTATTTAAAGCAATACATTATTATGTACCAGCAACAGTTTTAAAATTGACTTATATAGTGTAAGCAAGATATTCGTTCTTTAGAAAAAAAGCTAGTTCACATCCTTCATAGTATAAAAAAATACCTGTAATATTAAAGACGGTACTCAGTTGACTGAACAGCGGGGATACGTCATTCAGTCATCTTCCAGTTATCATTTAGTCACGTTTTAGTTACGTTTAACTACAGTTTCATCGACTAAAAGAAAGAGCTGTATATTCTGTTGCAAATTTTTTTGTTATTTTGAGATCTTTTATTTTAGTTGAAAAATGACATTAAGGAGTTAACCAGCTCTTTACGCAGATCAGTTTATAAAGCATTTTTTTTTAATTGGTTTAAATTATCAATAGGCGGCAGACTTAATTCAACATTCCTTAACATAATTGCAAACGACATTCATACCTCCCTTTTAAAATACTAGCACGCCTGATTTCACCGTCTTTAAATTTCGGTTAGACCTATGTGCAAGCACATAAGAAAAATAAAGCTGATTACGTAAAAGATATTAAAAGATTATTTTTTTTCTAAAGGCACTACCAGATCCAAACGCTGGACTTATGGAAGCTCTTCAGATGGACTCACGCAACAGAGCTAAGCTACAGGAGATGTATGACGAAATCCTAGGATTTTACAATTCCCTCCCTCCGCAGTACCAAGACAATCTGAACACCGCTATTCCCGACATAGTGAATTCAATTGCAAAACGAAGGTGTGAACTTGATTCAGGAGAACTAATCATCATGGTTGCAGGTACCCAGTAAAATTATCATATATATATATATTAGATTCGAATCAGTTTTACACCAAAGATTGATTCCGATTAGCTTGTTCTTGCTTAGGTTAAACAAATATGCCTGTTTGTAAGGGATAATTAGATTGAATTAAAAGTTCTATGCCAGCTGAAAACTTCTGAGTCATATCTCAACGTTTTTCAAATTTCTCTGAAATGCTCTTACCCTGTTGTCCATTATCTTAGCGGGCCCTTTGAGGTGGTCACCATCTTAATGTTGTTTAGTTCATAATTTTGTTTTCGATGTAACGTACACTGCACAATTTGTTTGCTTGGCACTGTTTTTTTTCAGATATTTTTCAGATACATATAAACTTAATGAAACAAAAATTTGGCATTCGCGATTTTATTTTCTTGCAATTTGATGGAAAACGGTGAAAACGTGGAATTAAATACTCGCGTAAAATAAAGAATATACAGTATTGTTGTGTTTCTGTGATATATTTGAAGATTGCACTGTATTTATAGGAGACACTGGGGCAGGGAAATCAAGCTTCATTAACCTTTTGTTAGACATAGACATACTCCCTGTGCACGCTATTGAAACAACGCAGACAATTTGTGAGCTACGAAAGTCCAAGAATGAGGAAAAGGAAGCCGTTTTTCACTACAAGAGTGGGTTCAGGAGGGAGGGCTTGGCCAAAAATATCATTAATCTGGATTGCGCTGAAAATATAGAAGAACTGAAAACAAAGATCAAAGACAGAGACCAGTATGAACGCATTGAAATATACATGCCATTCAAAATGTTACAGGTTTGTTCATAATATTTCATCAATGCTATGAAAAAAAGTGTGCTGCACGTACAAGTTAATGCTCAAAATCGTTGGATAATATTTCAGGAAGGCGTTGTGATCGTAGATAGTCCCGGATTTGGAGAACATGGAAAGAATTGTGGACTAGTGGAGCGTTATTTATCCCGTGCCTGTGGAATCATTTACGTGATCAATACAGCATCGGCCGGGGGTGTTGATTCTGGAAGGGTGAGACAGTGATGCATGTATAAATACATTATAATACTTTATATTATGTAAAAATAATCCTCAGATCTAAGTTATCCGGTTTATACTGTTATTCATATATTTCAAGTTTTTAACCCAAAAACTCTTATATTGGTAGAAACCTTATAACACATTGAAGACAAATATTTACACTATTTTGATGTATGTTGCATACTGAATAAATAAAAATTAGAGTAAATTTGATAAATATGTTACAATTGCTTTCAAACTTGTTTTTGTTCTCGTTGTATAGATCAAAGACTTTCTTCATTTACTTATAAATTCCACTGAAGATCATCCTTCTGCTACAATTTTCATTGGAAACAAAATTGACTCAGTTGATGCAAGAGATCGAGATGAGGTTAAAGGCACGACATATCACAAACTCAAGCAATGTTTCCCTAGTTTGAAGGATAACAACATTTTCTTCATGTCCGTAACTGAGGTAGGGAAGATTTTTCTAACTCATGTAATATTTGTCTTTTTTAAAAAAGTAAAATAAAAATCCAGATGCCTTTGAAGACACTAACAAAGAATAGAAAACGTGAATCAATTGCCTAATAATCTACATGATACATATGTACATGTATGCTAATGTTTTAAAAATTTATATTTGCTAAAGGCTTTACAAAGTGTTTCCTATGATACTTGGACAAAGGATCATGAGAACATGATACACGGAATACAAAAACTGTTTCCAGCTAGTCTGAGGAATAGACTGAGAAGCCATTACAAGTAATAGACTGTTGCCTTCCTAATCTATTGCAAAGCATATATCATATTTTTTCATAAACGAATTTTTAAAAAGAAGTTAATTATATAAGTAAAAGATAAACAGTTCGTTTTCTTTCATCGGAATAGAAAAAATTGTCCTATTCAGCTATTTATATGATTTAACTTTCAGGTTTTTTTTTAAAGATTTCAGATACAAACATTAAAAGATATAATTGTACCTGTTCAGGATTCACACAATTTAGCCTTAGCAGGACGAAATAAAAATATTACCACAATGAAGGATGTCGAACGTAGAATGAATATTCTTGAGCAAAATGCAAAATCAACCATTCAAATTTTAAAGAAAATTATAAGAGATGAAGAGGATCGACTATATGGAGATGTAGTTTCTTATCTTCGAAGCAGAACATTCACTGAAACTGTCTTTGCTATTGAAGAAAGCGAAAGTGCAATACAAACTAAAGATTGGAAAAAAGTGGTACAAGATGCTAATGTAATCATAGGTTATAGGATAACAGAAGAAATAAATAAGTGGGAAAAAGCAGATAGACGTACCCATGGAATAAAAACATTGATAATGGACAAGTTGGAAAAAGATTGCCTGGTATGCGAAAAACAGCTAAAAGAGATTGAAAGTAAGAAGAAAATATTTATTTCATTCATTTTTCTTGCAAAACCGAATTTTTGTCGTCCTTAAAAAAAAGGTAACCTGCAACAGAAAATCCAAATCTCAGTATTTTGAAACAGATTATAAATACATAGAAGTATGCTACAGAATAAATGAATTATTTTCCTTAACAATACTTAACAATATCAATTAATCAGTTGACAATGGTTCTTAACATAATATAAGCAAATTATCTTTAGTTAAACAATATTGTATTTCCTATGTAGGTGCATTTTTTGGCGTTAAAGATCTGCAAAGGTCCATGAGAAAACAAGCACCAGTGAGAGAAATTTGGACAAAAGCTAAAGAAAACCAAAAACATGAAGACAACATTAACAGTTTGGGTACCATGGTAAGAAGTGCGGGGGTTTTGTGCACCAAAAACAAACGTGTTAAAGAGATATGTAAAGGATACTATTCGTCAAAAAGCCCACAACAAGACATGCAGACCATGATTGCTATATATATTGAAAACATTTTTGATGGAAATGACCTTAGAATTAACATTAATAAGTTCATGAGCAGATTTACAAAAGGTGTGGATATTATTGAAAGAAAAATTCCTGAATTCCTCACCGAGGACGCCAGATTGATTCGAAATAGACAGGAAAATATTTCTGAAGCTGAACACAATCTAAACATTTCTTCAAAGATTCTCCACCAAGGAAAACAATTGCAGGGAAAACTCGGTGTTTTCTGTGTTCACAATATCATAGAACCGGACTTCAGTCTTGGAGACATAAGTTACAACCGATCTGAAGATTTGATAGGAAGTGGGTCATTTGCTAATGTTTACAGAGCGACACTTGTCTGCTACGAACCACCTCTGACTGTAGCCTTAAAAATCAGGAGATGTTACTTGCAGGAAAATAATGTGTTTGACGTTCTTCTAGAGGATCAAACAATGAGGTTAAATTAAAAACAACATTTTTTAAGCTTGTAGCATTGAATTATATGAAGCTTAATGCACATTTCTATTAATAATTGATTCCTTTATCAATTTCAGAGGGTTAAATCATAGAAATATTGCTCATTACTATGGAGCTACTGTTCGAGAAGAGAAGGTCGGGGAAAGCAATGTTATTTTTTGGATTATGGTTTTAGAGCATTGTACGAGCAACTTGCACGAAAAAATTATGAATGAAAATAACGTTAATCCTGCCAAAATAGGAAATAAATCCTCCAATCACGTGGAACAGATGAAAGATATGGCAAATATGGTAATTGAGATATGTGATGGTCTACGATACATTTATGACAAGAACATGGTTCATGGGAATCTTAAGCCTGCAAATATTCTTGTAAGTATATAAAGCAACGGAACAAGTATTCAGTCTACACCTACACACAAACAAAATATCATTTTCATATATGTGCTGTTTATGTGTCGTGACAAATTATTTATATTTTAAACTTTTTGATATTATATTGTCTTAAACTTATTCAGTGCTACTTTACTTAAAAATTGTCTGCCATACCAAAATTAAACTGACCCACACTTCTTTTTTTCTTAGATATCCAAAAATACAAATAACAAAGACATAGTAAAACTATCAGATGTCAGACTGACTAATTCTTTCATGGATATCGGCAATCCAACCATGAATTTGGGAGTCTACACTGCGCCCGAAGTTCTCCTCCAAACAGAAACTCACAACCAGAAATCGGACATCTATAGCTTGGCCATAGTCATGTGGGAGATGTGGTATGGTATTGATGCAGCAGATCACGTAAAATCGATCTCGCAGGGAACATTAGACAGTGCCTTAAAAGAGGGACTGCGTCCTTCTTTGTCTCTGGAACACAAACCGCCCGCTGATTGGATATCTTTGATCGAGAACTGCTGGGAACTTGATCCAAACAAGCGATTAGAAGTTGACGCCGTCAAGACATTCTTTGATAGCTTTCTCAATCACGAAATTTAATTTTCATTTTTTTTTACTAAATGATTTTTATAAAATTAAATAAGATAAAGTATCTAAATCATATACTTTGTGTTCTTTTCTAAATTTAAGCGGGCCAATTTTCGTGGTTTGTTGGTTTTTTAATTATCTGTAGGAATGACATTTAGTTGTAACTGTGTTTTCATACTAGATCAACACATATATACTGCTATAGATTACATGTATATGCACATCTCGGTGGCAATTTTTTTTGGGCTAAGGTGGGATTGTATCTAAGAGACAAAATATCAGCTGTTGCAAGCTATATAGTCATACTCAATGAATATCACAGCCTCAATTATTCATTATGATTTGCAAGTATCATGGGCACATTAAATAATTTAAATCACAAGTCGTTATACTCGCACATCATATAGTTTACGAACATTTAGGTTTTGTATTGTAAATACACCGTGTGCATTGCTTAAACATTCTGAACATAAATCAGCAGGGGGAGTGAAATATAAAAGATTTCTCAGAAGTCAATTTGCATACTTGTTTTTGTTTGTTTGTTTTTTTCCTTTTTCCCAAAAATAAGCAACAACAAAACTTATTCAGTACGCCGCACAATAAAGGATGTATAATGCGAATGGATTTGTGTTTAAGGCTGTTTTCAATACAAATTATATAATCGGCATGGATATATGATCATCTAGTTTAAATATCTTTTAACTAAGATTAAATCGTATTGTTAATGCCTTTCTAAGGCAAATTGTTCCTGAATAAAATTGTTGGATAAAATGTAAGCCCTCGAATGTCCATGTACAAGAATGTGCACACTATTAATGAGGCTAGATTTTAACATATAAATTCGAATAATAGTTGATTAATTTTACTTATCATGAAATCAGTGAATAATCCAAAAGAATGCACATACTTTTGATGAATATAACGATTGTAATTGAGGTAATAAAATACATTCAATTCGAAAATGATGTAATAGAAGAATATTCCCCACCTTACCTTTAACATATCTTTAAACAGATATCCATAATTCAGTTTCATCAAAAAGTAGTAAGTCAAGTTCATTAATTCACAATAAAGATTCCTTACGTTATTTTGTAGGATTGAATTGTTGAGTCACTTCATGCAAAAGATTCTTACGATAGTAAAAAAGAAAGAAAGGAAAACCGGTAATTCTGCATAAAAATACCTAGACGGTATTCTAACTTATAATGGAAGCATTGTAAATCTTTTGTGTAATCCTTATACAACTAGGTGTAAATTTATATTTTCCCCTAAACTCCTTCAAAAAAACATTTTAAGATCCTGGTTGGTTTGTCGACTGAAATTCCAGAGTGAGGCTCAGGCAGTTAGGATATTTGCATCGACTTTTCTTATTTTTGACCGAATCTTTTGAAATTTAACTTAAACAAGTGGTTTTTTTTTCAAAATTCCATTCAAATGGAGAGAGGAAAATAATTAAAACGAAAAAACATGAAAATCAACTGTAGGGAGGACATCATTAGACTACCGGACGTTACATCTCTTCGGGCATTGAAGAAACAGTGGAATGTGAAGAGCAATGGCCCCCTTCATAATAGAGATGATTATGTCAGATTATTGTTGAATTTCTACGACAAAGATCATGAAAGGAAAAATAAGGTAAGAATAATTGTATAACTGAAAGAAAAGAAGAGAAGAAAGAAAGGAAAAAAATGAAGTAAAAGAAAGGAAACTTAAGAAAAGGAATTTGTGCTATTAAAATGCATAAATCTTGTTTCAATGTTCGGTTAAGACTGAGAAATAGGTTGACGTTTTATCATTAATCAAAGATAACTCATTGCAAGTGCAGACACTAAAACAATGTAAGAAATATGAAAATATCGGTATTTTTTTTGTTTTGTATTGTTTTTTAAAGTTGGAATTGCAATGGTCCACAATTTTCTTTATTTGGTATCGTTTAAATTGTTGTCCTTAAGAATTTGAGAACCTAAAAACAATCATGTTTGTATAAGTATTATAAAGTATACTTGTCATTGGTAGAGTTTGAATAGGTGAAAAGAAAAAATAATCAATAATTCAATGATATTAATATTAACGTAATCAGTTTGGATGGAATGTTAAAATTAAAAAAAAAAATATTGTTGATACTGATATGTTTTCTAAAGTCAACTTGCAAAGGAACCTACAGCAAAATGGGGGCGTGTTTCAAGGTTATCGCCAAGTGTACGTCGTATGAAAAACACGACAAGGGCGATAGTACATAGAACAAGGCAATAAACCTTCGTACAAAAGAAAAAGGTTATCTTTTCCAAGTATTAAAAAATCTCAGTTTTTAAATGGCGATGTTTACAGATGAAAGATAATGTTTTAACACAGGTAAATCCATTTCATAGAATTTATTTATATTAGTAAGCCATGTAAACCCACATTTTGATGATAAATAAAAAGAATATATTTTTGAATATTATTTTTCTCTTTTGTCAGAGTTAGTGTTTTTTCCCGATTCACCAGCATTCTACTGTAGTGTGTATCAAATATAAAGTAATTATTGTAAAACCGAAAGCTACATTACATTATACATTTGATGCATTATGGTTAAAGAAATTTGAAGATTAATTGCCCCAAGAAAATTTGTATATCCCGAGGGTTTCGCCTGAGGTAAATTTGATTTTTCATTTGAGAATAAATCTTTATATGTATATTTTCCGAACATTCATGCAATACACGATTTATTTTACCGAACAACATACGATTTTACAAAATACGCCCATTCTTACGGGGTTTTCGACTTTTAGAAAGCAAAAACGTCTTGAACGTGGATTTTTTCTTTTCTTTTATTAACTTGAATTGTGAATATTTAACTTGGTTTTTGTAATAAAAAGAGAATTAAAATAATAAAATGGTTTTTTTAATCACATTTGTCCCTATCGTATGCTCCTATCGTATACCGAAGAGGTGGAATATGATATATATTCCCCGGGAGACACGACATTTGTTCGCCCTGTCACGTGTCCTTCAAGACCAACCAAACAATGCGTTATGTAACATTTTTGAATAAGTTTTCTTGTTATGTCACAAATGAGATAATTTTATTACTATGCCCTGAAAATTGCTGAATCACACCGGAAACAGTTATATTGCCCTCCCGGAAACAGTTATATTTCACAGGAAATAGTTATATTGCCCTCCCGAAACTGTAATATCACCATCGCGTGCAAGAATTCTGCATATTAATTACGTCGGGTTCGAAATTCAACCCAAGCAAACGTAAACAGATCCGCGAATTTTAAACATGTCAGGCCAACATCTGCGGTTTGTTCATCTTAATTCAGATGATCTCGATAGTTTAATTGATGGAAAAAAAAATTCGGCAAATACGACAAAAGTGATAAACTCAAGCGTGAGTGTTTTAAAAACATTTGCCTCTGCCTTGTGAATTAAATGAATATGTTGATAACCCGAGTTTGATTTGTTTAAAAATGTTATATAACATATATTACATGTCTTCTCGGACGACAATACCAGAATATTTGTCCCTCGGTGACAGGAAAGCCCTGGAGTGTTATGTCGCCCTCTGCCTTCGGCATCGGGCGACATAACACTCCAGGGCTTTCCTGTCACCTCGGGGCAAATATTCTGGTATGTCGCCCTCGAAGACATGTAATATATGTATAATATATAATAATCATATTGAGGTGTAATAATCAAACTTATATTGAGAGACAGCGTTACGCTATGACTATTTATATGTTTTGATAAATTGTATGTATCAATTGATTTGGTATCATGTTTATGAACCGTGGATGACAAGTTCAAATCCACCTGGGGCTTTTGATCATATTTACGGAGTTAAATGGTCAAAATACCCATAGTTTTTATAATTCAAAATTACATATATTTGGCATATATGATTCTTATGCATCGTGCTATCTTTCAAAATCAAGTGATTTTCCGTTGATTTTGGAGACTTCCTCGATGGTAAAGAGAGCCACATTAACTTGCCCACTGACAAATCGGGCGAAAAACTTTAAGGCATATCTATCTCTATTTTAGTACTTAAAATGTTTCAAAATCAACATTATTTGATTAACATGAAAGTCATTATTTTTTTAGCCTGACTCTAACGCTGGACTTTCAGAGGCTATTCATTTGGACATGTTGAACCGAGCTAAGCTCCGGGAGATTTATGACAAGATCCTTGGGTTGTACAATACCCTTCCTGTGCAGTACCAGAAAAGTCTAAATTCCGCCTACCCTGATCTTGTGAACTATTTAACGGCAAAGAGGAAGGACCTCGATTCCAGCGATATTGTAATTCTTGTGGCGGGTATTTATTAGAATTTTATTTTCTCTCTATGTTTATGTCAATTTATGTTTCACAAAGTCATACGCTTACAGACTTAAATCTATTTAGGTTCTGAATTTTAATAATGAAAAAATCATTTAGTTTTTGCATTTTTTTAACAAATAGACCTTATATACAAGAACTTATATCAATCAAAAATCTCCTTGGGACTCACTTTTGCATATGCTTTTCTTTCTCTTAGTTTCTGTAAAATAATTATTTGTCGCTTAGCAGGAGTTCATCAGTTGACTAAACATTACCTTAAACAAAATAATAGACCAGTACTTGTCAGTTCCCTGCTAAATTGGAATGACTTGAAAAAAACAACTAGATTTTCATTTTCCGTCCTCAAGCGATGTTTCAGTAATTATTACAGATTTTTTTTTCTTTTATCTATTTCGTATACAGCGTTTTCTTTCATTTACCTTTTCACCGCTACAAACTATATTCAAGATAAAAGACACGCATCAAAAGATTTCTTTAATATGTTGTGATTTTACAATAAAATCATTTAAAGTGTAAGAGCAGATACTTTTTCGCTGATTTACCATTAACATGTATGAAGAGTACACATGTATAAGATAAATTACCTATACTGCAGGTGAAACAGGGGCCGGGAAATCAAGCTTCATCAACCTTCTGTTGGAAACTGACATACTACCTGTTGGTGCCATCGAGTCCACACAGACAATTTGTGAGCTACGAAAGTCTAAAAACGAGAAAAAAGAAGCATTTTGTTTCTTTAAACGTGGAAACAATAAAAGGGCAAGAGCCCCAAAAGTTATCAAGGTAGAAAACCATAAAGGTGTAGAGGAACTGAAAAAGAGAATCAGAGAAAGAGATAAAGATGAAGAAAGTCCGTATGAACGAATAGAAATATACATGCCTTTCAGAATGCTTGAGGTCAGTGCTTTTATAATTGGTTTCATCTTTAGAATAATGTTGTCAAAAGATTTTGATACATATTCATAACTCTCAGTGGATTTTTTTGTCGTGTTAAAGGAAGGAGTTGTGATTGTTGATAGTCCTGGGATTGGGGAGAATGGAAAGAAAAGTGGCGAGCTGCAACGTTACCTCGCCCATTCGTTTGGCGCCATCTATCTCGTCAACACTGCCTCAGCCGGTGGAGTTAACTCTGGCAGAGTATGATACTCTTTTTCTTTTTTAATTCATAAATTAAAAATGAAGAAAAAAATTGCAATAAAATAGATACATGTGTATTAAGTAGAAAGTGTATTAATTTAGCTGTAATTTTAGCCAGTGTTTACATATTTGAAAATTATTTCTTTAATTTGCAAAATATTTGGAATATGAAAGGACGCAAATGAAATCATTAAAATTTCATTTCCAAAAAGCAGTCACGGATAAACAATCCTAAGCCTGACAATAATTTTTCTTTGATATAGCTTAGAGACTTTCTTCGATTTGTCGTTAATTCCACGGGTGATGATTTCAATCCTTCTGCTACCATATTCATTGGAAACAAAATAGATTCGGTGGATCTAAAAGACCAAGAAGAGGTCAAGCAAACTACATCCTACAAACTAAAGCAGTGCTACCCTGGTCTGAAGGACAGAAATATATTCTTTATGTCTGTTAATGAGGTATCTGTTACTCATTAAATGACATGAAATTTAAATTTCTAAAATCTTCAAAATGAATTCCAAATAAATCAATTTAAAGTCAACTAATTCAATCAACAGGAGATATCAAAATGTATCCCAAAACTATTATGTACTTTTAAACACCTTATGTTTATGTTTATATAAGGCTTTACAAAGCGTTTCTTACGATACCAGAACGGAGGATCATGAACACATTTTGGTACAGGGAATTCAGAATCTGTTCCACGCTGTTCTTAGAAATAATCTAAACATCCATTACAGGTACTTAATATTCGTTGAATACCAACTTTCGTGGATTTCGTTATTAAGTTGATCCACGAAATCAAGTGTTCATTGTAATGCAATTTTTATTAATGTTTTGTATTGATAGGATCATTGGCCACAAATTTACGTGTCCTTGAAATTTCACTTTATCCACGAAAATTGATATCCTTGAATATTAATGAAACCACAGTAGCTTCTGGTCGTCTTTCTTAATCTAATTTTATGATAACAATCTATTCACAATTTGATGATTTTTGACAACTATCATATATTTTTTTGAAAGAAAAAAGTACGTTTTGCAGAATACTATAGTATAAATTTCCTTAATTATATAATCACATCTACATGTACATTTTACAGAATATTATAGTATTAATTTCCTAACTTATATAATCACATCAACATGTACTTGTAATTATGTACAAACATTTCTTTTCAGACTTCAGTCTCAAATTTTGAAAAGAACGTTGGTGTCTGTAACCGTTTCTCGAACAATGGCGGCATCAGGCAAAGAGAACAGACAAAACGAAATCGAGGACATCCAAAGACGAATGAAAACCCTCGAACAAAATGCAAAAGCGACAATAGAAAATTTGAAATCAGAAATTAAATATGAAGAAGAGAAGTTGTATGAAGACCTCGTATCCTGTCTTCGAGACAGAACTTTTACTGAAAAGGTTTTTGATATTCAGGAAAACGAATGTGCAAGACCATCCAAAGACTGGAAAGAAGTAGCTGAAAATGCCAGTCATATTATAAGTAACATGATAGCTAGGGAGATAGATTTCTGGGAAAATAAAATTAAGCGTGTTGATGGAATAAAAGCAAGAATCTTGGACAAATTTAACAGTGATTGCCAAGGCTATGAAGAGCAGCTTAAAGAAATTGAAAGTATGTAGCAAAAACACTGTATCGGATAACTAAACTAGTGCCAAGGTGGCATTTTGCACACGTCTAAGCTGCATGTATTACATAATTCAAATATATGCTATATGATCGATAGACCATAGCTGAAGTTTATAACCGCTTGGGTAATTGAATGTTAGGTGAGATATTTACATTTAGAAAATAAATTCCTACAGGAAAACAATTATACCATAGGATATATAAAATGTCCTATCGGATTCCTATAAAAATGTTAATTACAATAGGATTTGAACCAAACGCCCATGATAAGAATTTAAAGTACGATAGCAAATCTTAATTTCTTCAGAAAAACAACCTGTATGAATCAAATTTCTGATGGAAATACTTCTCTTTTATATAAAATATAATTCCGCTAGTTTTTTTTAAAAGAAACTCCTATAGGATTTTCGATATTTCCTGAAGAAAAATATCTCTTATATGGGAATTCTTATTTGGATATCAATTTTAAAGGGTAAATATTTCACCTTTAAAGTGAGACACACAAAAACAAAAGTGGTTATAAACTCCCTAGACAATGGTCTATAATTTTATTTAATTTAAATATTGATTTTAACGAAACTGCATCTTAAGCGGGTGCAAAAATGTCACATTGGCAGAGATACAATTATCCGACACAGTGTTCAAATTTTTTTCACGTTGAAATACATTAAAGTTTGGAATATACATGACAATAAATTCATTAGAATAATAAAATATATAAGTAAATGGTGCATATCATATTCTAAAGTATGTTTTACTTTTTTATGTACAGGTGCCCTGTTGGGCGGCGACACTTATTATATTAAAGATTTACATAATTCCATGAAAAGACAAGCACCCATACGACAGATCTGGGCAAAAGCAAAAGATGTTCGACGCAATGGGGACAAGATAAACAGTCTGGGGTCCATGGTAAGCAGTGCTGGGGGTCTGTCCACCTCAGACAAACGAGTAAAGGATATCTGTAGGGCATATACACCCAAAAAACAACTGGAAAAAATGAAGTCCCTGGTCTATATTTATATTGAAAACATTTTCGATGGAAACGACCTAAAAATTAAGACAATCAATTTCGTGAAAAGATTTGCTACAGGTCTGGATACTATAGCAGAAAAGATTCCCGATTTCATCCATGCTGATGCAGAGTTGATTGAAAATATTCAAGAGGAAATTCGAAATGCTGAATACAATTTGAAGGAAGTTTTTCCAAATATTCTTCAAACTGGAAAAAGATTGCAAGGGCAACTTGATTTTTTCTATACAAGAGAAATAATGGAAATGGATTTTTGTCTACGTGATCTAAGTTATAACCCATCTGAGGACCTGCTTGGAAGTGGGTCATTTGGTGATGTTTACAAAGCAAAGCTCGTGTGCTTTCGACCACCATTGGACGTGGCTATTAAAATCAGTAAAAAATACTTGCAGGAAAGCAATATATCTGACTTACTTCTGGAGGACCGTACGATGAGGTAATCCCAGCTTAAGAGGGATAGATGGCCATTTTGATGCTATATTTACCTCCTTATTGAGAAGAGCTCTATGTAAAGATTTAGTAAAATGTCCAAATTTTAGATCTAATATATTTGGATTTTTTCATTGCTTTATTTTGTTTTTCATAAATATTCCTATAATGAAATAATGTTATGTCAAAATTTAAGACACATCTTATAGCTAATTTGTTGACCACTAAGCCTCGTTGACTTAGTATTTCATAGACGAGTGGTGTTTGAAATCTACTGAGACACCCCATTCATCAGTTGATATCTGGGTCGTTTCTTGGAAGTGAGAGTAAATGCCCCTATTATAACAGCCCTGTTATAATTATATCAATTATAATATAATAGCGTATTATAAGAAAAAGTGTTTGCTTTTTTATTCGATATTATTTTCAGCATTTTTCGAATCAAACCCGATTAACTTTCGAATAAATTGACAATAAATGCTTCGATATTTTGCTTTAATAAGATACATTTAAAGTGGTATGGGACACCTCCATATTGTGACATAATTCTGATAGAAATAAACAATAATGATAAGCAGAATTTTATAAACATTTTCTTTCTCTAAATTGTTATCTACAGCGTAGCGCAGTAAGTTAGAAGGTTAACTACGAATCTGTAAGTCATGACTTCGAATCCCAATTGGGCTTTTAAAATTTTTACCCTTCTTGAAAAAAATTTTTAAAAAAATATTTGTTGGTCATGTATTGTAAAATTTGAAAAATTTAAAGCGGTGAAAGTATATTGATTATTATGTACTTTTATCCACATTAATTTCGACAGCTGTCCAATACCTTTTGAAACATACAATATATTAATCATTTCACCTTCTATCGATTTTAGAGACTTGGATCATAAACATATTATTCAGTACTACGGAGCGTCGTTACGAGAAGAAAAGGTCCGAGGGAAAAAATGTCTCTTTTGGGTTATGGTTATGGAGTACTGTTTCGGAACCCTGAAGGAAAAATTAATCGATGAAGATTATAACAATCCAGCCAAAGTAGAAAAGATCTATTCTGTCCAAGTAGAACAGATGAAAGAAATGGCAAGAATGGTGATGGAGATATGCGAGGGTCTGCGGTATATTCACAATAAAGATATGGTCCATAGAGACCTGAAGCTTGAAAATATTCTCGTAAGTACCAGCATAGCAGATTTGTTACTTATTGGTTTCTTTTTGTATAATTTATAAAAGGCATTTTTACACCGAGTGCTAGCTCTAACAGCATCAAACGAGGAAGCATGATATTTTGTATATACCGAAAATTTTTTATATATTTTGTATCTTGCACTCGTGCTACATGTAGCTTATATTAAAGAACTTTAAATTCTTTGAGTTTATCGTTTGAGTGTGTCGTTTTACAGATTGCTGTGGACTCGAGTGGTAAAGACATACTAAAGTTAGCTGACGTCGGACTGACCAAATCGGTTACTGATATCGATAGAACCGTCGCGGGTTCTCCAGCTTACATGGCACCGGAAGTTCTCCTCCAAACAGAAATACACAGTTGTAAAGCTGACATCTATAGCTTGGCCATAGTCATGTGGGAGATGTGGTATGGTATTGATGCTGCTAAGCATATCCAGACGCAGTTATATGAAACTTTACAGAGTGCAATAAAAGGTGGACTTCGTCCTTCTTTGTCACTGGAAAACAAACCACCTGCTGATTGGATGGATTTGATAAAGTGTTGTTGGGACATTGATCCGACAAATCGGCCGGAAGTTGATGAAGTCTGGACATTTTATGATAATTTCTTGCAATATTAATTTCCGGAATTTTTGTCATATTCTTAAAAATACAAAATGAAGAAAAGTTCAAAGTAACAAGATCCAAACATTATTATATTTTCTTGCGTCTAATAATAGATAAACAAATTTCTTAAAAATTTTAATCCCATGATATATGTAAGTCTCCGGACTCATTCTGATTGATGAAAAAATTCGGGCGTTTCGAATCTTTCGGGAGTCGGCTGACACAATGAAGACTTAACTCATTATGTTTTAAGACCCTTTAGACAGAGTAAGCCAGCCCAGGAAAGAAAATTCCTGTTGTTAATGCCCTTGTAATATCCCTTGTAAACCCCTATTGCCCATATTAGAAAATTTGTGTAAGAACATGCGCAAATATTAAACATTTTGCGTTACGATCTCCTTTTGCTGCTGACACTGGCTGTGATTGAACGCATAATCCGCGTCACAATCTGTTTTATTCCGGGGTCTGCGGCCTGTAATTTGAATTCATTTGAGGTCTATGTAGTTAATTGCCCATTTATAATTTTCATTGTCATAATACAGCTTTATTCCTGGTAAAATTAGTTTATCATAAACAACGTCAGTTCAATATCACTTATCACTGACTTATAAACATTATCATTGACTTATATAAACATAATCATTGACTTATAAAAATTATCATTGACTTATAAACATTATCATTGACTTAAATCAACATTATCATTGACTTATATAAACATTATCATTGACTTATAAACATTATCATTGACTTATAAACATTATCATTGACTTATATCAACATTATCATTGACTTATATAAACATTATCATTGACTTATAAACATTATCATTGACTTATAAACATTATCATTGACTTATATCAACATGATCATTGACTTATAAACATTATCATCGACTTGATCATTGTTTTATATATATATATATATATATATATATATATATATATATATATATATATATATATATATATATATATATATATATATATATATACATGTTTATCAATTTATCGTTGTTTCATTTATGTACGTCAAATAAATAATAGAATCTGCCAACACATTTTCTATTACTCTGTTCTGTCGAATATTTCAGGCCACAGTTTATTTGGTACACTTATGATAAAAAGATAAGTAGTAGCCGAATAAACAGAACCCCCTCCCCTGTCCTGGTATTGCTCTCATGCAGCTTCGATAGATGATCGTATGTTTTATCCTTAATGGGACCTAACATTATTTCTGATGTCCGGGAGAGAGAGAGAGAGAGAGAGAGAGAGAGAGAGAGAGAGAGAGAGAGAGGGGGGGGGGGAGAGAGAGAGGGGGGGGCTTGTATCAACACATGTGAATCTTCTTAACTAGAAATTCTAAAACTAGTAATTTTGCCCAGGTACAACAGGGGTTTGGAGAAATATATTTTAAACAAATACATTGCTTGATTTTAATGTCAGTATCCCAAAAGTTCGTAAACACAAGAAACTGGATACTTTACAGATGATTCTGCGTCTGAGAATTGATCAATTCTAATCAAAAGAAACAATAAAAATGTACTTGCAAACTTTGTCATATAAAAGAGATTGCAAATAGCAAAGTAAACTGACACTAAAAAAGAGAATTCCTTTTGCTTTTGTCACAAAATACAACCCTGGTGAACGACATTTCAATATAGTGGAGTGTCAAAGATAGATAAAGTCGCTTATTTTTCGAGTTTAATGGACCGGCATACCTCACGGCTGAAAGTTATTTTTTCTTAAAGATATAACCCTCTTCAAACATTTTTGTACGGTCCTAGATTTTTCTTAGGTCAAATATGTTTTTTATAATGCAAAAAATTGAAGATTTCAGCATATCTTTTATGTTTTCTTTATTTTGTTGTCAACCATTGTAGTTCTCCAATATATTGAGATATTTTCTTGATTTAACAGTTATTGTTGCCTAAAAGTCCGATGCAAGTATACATTTTTCTTTTTTTTCTTGTAAATAAAACAAACATTGATTAACTCAAAGTCTCGTTTTTAGCTCACCTGAACCGAAGGTTCAAGTGAGCTTTTCTGATCACCTGTTGTCCGTCGTCCGTCCGTCCGTCGGTCCGTCCGTCTGTCTGTCTGTCCGTCCGTCTGTAAACTTTTCACATTTTTGACTTCTTCTCTAGAACCACTGAGCCAAATTTAACCAAACTTGAGACAAAGCATTTTTATGAGAAGGGGATTCTAAATTGTTAAAATAAAGGTCACAACCCTTTTTAAAAGGGAGATAATTGCGAAACTGCGAAAATTGGGTGGGTGTCTTAAAAAATCTTCTTCTTAAGAACCACTACACCAGATATGCCAATATTTACACCAAAGCTTGTATATATAGTGAAGATTCTAAATTGTAAAAATCGCGATCCCCGGGTCAATACTGGGGTCCCAAGAGGGGTTCAAAGTTGATTAAAAAAGACAAATTTAACATAGAAATATATGGGGGGAAGTGTTTTTAAAAATGTATTCTCAAGGACTACAGTTCTAAAATTAGTGAGATTAATATACAAGTACCCTAAAAGTATAGATTCTAAATTGTGAAAACCGTGATCCCCGGACTAATACTACATACGGCTCCAAAATATGTTCAAAGTTAAACATAGACTTATATATTAATGGGAAAATGTTTTAAACTCTTCTTTTTAAGAATTACAATGCTACAGTTTGTGAGATTACTGTGCAATCATTCTGAGATAGTGCAGATTCTAAATTGTTTAAATCATGTTTTATTAAAAGAAGTATTAAAAAAAAAAAAGAAGAAATTTCCATGATAAGATTATCATCGTTAAATTATCTGGTTACACATGTGTATGTTTATCGACTAGTTTTTTGTTTTTTTTTGGAATTTCAATCCCGAGATCAATTACTCACATATCGGGATACAAGTGATCGGGATCAAAGATCATAAATTCAAACAACTTCAAAAAGGTGTGGATCTTAGTTTTTACGAAGTTTTGATTCACAAACACACAGTTAGGAAAGATAAAGGAACAAAAGATATGGAAAAAAAGTAGGAATCATTGATAGACTTTATCAACTATATATAGACTTTCCATGTTTTTTGAGTTTAGTCTATAAGACAGATGATCGATGAAAATGCAAAATCTAACATGCCTAATGTCCTCATCACACCTGCAATATTTTTATTTGATGAATCGATAAAGAAGCTTTTAATGATTGAAATACAAAACAGATGCCAATATCATCTTTTAATTATTTAATGAATATAATTCAATTTTTTCAGTGAAATTGGATTTTTTTTTTTTTACTGCAAATGGGTATTTTAGAGCTTAAAATTCAGTCTCAGTTGATGTGTAAAATAACTATGAATAAAAACATGCCAAATATAAAATTGTTTCTTCTTTTTATGTATTGTTTAATATATGGCAAAATCTTGAAATATATGAGTTTTACAATATTTATTCAGAGTTCACTTCATAATAAACCCTTTCGAAATAAAATGATACAAGGACTATTGTTCAGGTGAGCGATTTGTGGCCCATGGGCCTCTTGTTATAAACTGCTGACCACATGGACGATTGGCTATACGATAGTGTTACATATCTTGTTAGCTATTATAAGGGTGAAAAAGATAGCATCCACAGATACTAATTAAGGCACCTACAGTAATATTTTATATATGTTTAAACAATATTCATAGTGAAGTAAAGACAGACTTATAAAAATATTATTAGTTTTGTAAATCGACATACTTCGATTTACGGTGATATGTCGTATTTTTCCTTACTTGCAGGGTCTTAATGATACACTGCATATTATAAAATATTATACATTAATTAATTGCGTGAAACATCCTCTTCTTTCAAAGCTTTTATCTGTGCCCTAATGGTTACACGTCAAGAAAAGTGAAACTTCATATTTTTCAATATATATTTGATATTACTTCCAATGAGGTCAAACAAAGCGACAAACAGATAAAAAAAAATAGACGACCCACTATACTTTAAAAATGTGATTTTGTAGCCCAACAATTGAACGTTTTAGAAGAATTATACGAATCCGTAAATTCGTGGCCAATGCCTCGTATAGCATTTAAACAACGCACTTTGTTGTGAATAAAATGGCTCAGTGGTTAGAGCACCAGACATAGGTAACTTTATAGAACTTGGGTTTTTAGGTTATGGGTTCGATACCACCAAAATTTAAGGAGTTTTTATTTTTCTCTTATTGTTTTTTGAAATATTTTATACTAAATATAGTTAGAAATTACCCTTGTGTAAACTTGTATTATAACATATGCGGTACTATTATAAATCATTAATCCTTGAAACAAGCGTGTCTTTCTCGAGAAGAATATAAATGAATCTGTTGACAAAACATACAAAACTACAAAAATACAAAAAAAGAGTGTCACTGGCCAAGTGTTCATCTCTCTTATACAAAGTTGTGCGCCGACAAAGGATTACATGTACACATCGGATCAAATCAACCAGGGGCGAAACCACTAGTTACCGTTTTGAACCTGGAGACCGGAAGTGGTTACACAATCCAGGTAGAATGTTGAAATAACAACAGCTGACTAAGAGAGGTCAAACCACGAAATCAGGTATGTATTTATCATAATTTATCAATTTTATCTTAATAAATGAAAAAAAAAATGGTTGGTTGATGAATTGTTAATTGCATGTTGGTAGGTTAAAACATTCAGAAATGCGTTGTTACAGTCTATATCTATGTCACTTCCGGATGAAGAAATATTTCACCTGGCCAGTAAATTGTAAATCAAATTAGGCCTAAATGAAGAAATAGGCCTAACATTATAAACATAGAATACAAGTGGTATATGCAGTAAATAGACTTTTTGTTAATATGCCAATGTCTGAATCGGTCTGGCAATGTCTTCGAAACTATATTTACATTTTTAAAGTGTTGAATTTCACTTCTTTTTTTTCAGTTTCCTTTGTAATTTTTTTTTTCTAAACATAAAACAATATTTGTACAATTCAAAGCATAAAGCACAGTCCAGAGAGAGAGAGAGAGAGAGAGAGAGAGAGATCTTTGTGAGACTTCATTGCCTGCTGTGCATATATCTTAATGTTAAATGTCATTATTGTCCGTCCCAAGATATTTATGCTGCTTATTTGGACGATTTTTAATAAATATACACATACCTGTGAAAGAAGTGCAATTGAAATCTATTAAAGGGAAAATTTCCAAGATAACTTCATTCACACTTATGATTTTTCCCTCGTAAAATTATGCACAGGACCGAAAATAGATTTCCTTCGGAGATTCATAATGGGGAATGTTGACATCTTTTCTCCATTCGGAATATCTCGCTTAATTTGTCAACTTTAGCATCCGGGCTTAATAATGGCTGATGCAATGCAAAATCCCTGTAGACTTTCTATTTTTTAGCCGCATATTGAAACCTGATAAGCTACAGGGGGCGTTTCAAAAGGGAAATCATGGGATTTTTTCATACAATTGAATGAAAATTGTCTGAATCGAGGTGTTTATAAATATTGAATAATTTAAGAAAGTTCGTGGCAAAAATATCTTGGGACAGACTATAAGACATTTTTACTCACTACGTTTTTGATCTTCATGTCATTGAAAATTATTTGGGGAGTTTGCAACTTTCCTCTGTGGTCTGCTTATTATTCTAAAGGCATATTGTAAATTGAAGATTCAATTTCTTCAATCATACAACTGAATATATTTATATGAAAGTATTAAATTAATGCTCCTTTTCTCTATTTATTGTAGTGTAAGAAAACTGAACAAAGATGCAACATAAATTCTTCATTGTTATCCTCATATCTGTGGCTTGGAATATGGAGAACACACATTCTGTTTATATTCAGAGTATTAGTACACATGCACCGAAGAAAAATAACTCTATACCAGACTGCCCTAGATTCTGTGAATGTGATCAGGCAAAAAATGTTTACTGTTCTTCATATTATGAGGGATTTTCTTTTAATTCCATACCAAATGCTCTTACAGTAAGGAGTTTGAACTTATTTGGAGGTTTAAGATCTATTCCAGTCGAAGTTCGGTCTTTGACTGGGCTCAGAAAGCTAGATCTTAGCAGAAATTCTTTAACCATAGTAGACAAGGTTACTATTGGCAATCCAGAAATATTGCAAATGTTGGACTTGAGCTCAAATGACATTGTGAAAATCTCTCCTGGCGCATTTACAGAGTTAGTCAACTTGGAAATATTATCACTCAGTGAAAACAATTTGCAGACTTTACCCAAAGACCTTTTTCTAGGACTGACAAATCTGAAAACACTTCGCTTGAGTTTCAACAGAATTTTCTCTGTTCCTCTTGGATTATTTGACCATCTGCATTCACTAGAAGAGTTAGATTTGGGAAGCAACATCATTCAATGGCTTCCAGGAGGAGTGTTTCAAAATATGACAAACTTGAAGACACTAAAACTTAGTGAAAACAATCTCCGAAGCTTGTCTCCAGATGTACTATCTCATATGAAAAATTACCATGATTTTAGCATTGAATTATACGGAAACCCATGGGACTGTTCTTGTAAATTGGAAAACTTTCTGGAATTTTTGTTTTTATACAAAACTAATGTTTCCCATTTAGATATGCTGGTTTGCCATTCTCCTGCAAGATTACTTGGAACGAAATTACTTGATTTGGTCCAAACCGAATTAAGATGTGATATACCCGTAATTGATGAAATATCGGATTCTCAGGAAGTGGTTGTTGGGTCAACTGTCACTCTTCATTGCAGAGCCTCAGCAGAAAATCATGCCATCGGATACTGGGTGACTCCTTTGGGAGAAAAAATAAGTCACATCTACTACCAAGAAATGCTTGAACAAATGAACATTACAACTAAGCCACATTTGAAGTATAAGCACTATGGAGATGTTTTCTCTGAAGCCTCCATTTCACAAAACAATACATTGACACTAACCAATTTTCGAGACGTTTTCAATGAAACTTTTCAGTGTGTTATGATCAACAGCGCTGGAAATGGTACAGCTACCTTGACCTTGACTGCGGTGACCCGATTGTTCACAGTTGAATGGGTGAGCATGGTCGTTGGGGGAATCTGTGCTCTGACAGCACTGGTGATTGGCCTTTTAGTGGGCACTACAAAACTCTGTGCCATTCATATATGCAAGTGCCCATGTGTGCTTTTCGAGCCCAGAAAACCAAGCAACGAACCAAATTATACTTTTGAGGAGTATACAGATGATCAGAACACTTACAATAGAAGTTCTGATGACCAAGACTCTTATGACGATTCGTATCAACAAGATGAATCACTGCTGAAAGTTCCTGTGAACTCTCCTGTTGCTCGCACACCGAGGTCGTCACCAAGGAAATGTGCCACACCCACTCCTGAAGAATACTTAGAGAAAAGTCGGGGAAATACCAACAACACTCTGAATGAAGTGAAAGTAAGACTGGAGAGAAAGATGGAGAAAGTGAAAAGTCGAGTACACTCGATTCGTGAGTCTGGTTCCCAGTACCTGATTACCATCAAGGACACGGGAAGCATCGCTGCTAATCGGGTCAAGGCAGGGGTGGCCATGGGAGTGGAGCAGGTCAAGTTTGGGGTCATGTCCATGAAGGAGTTCTGTGGGACGGGTGACATGGCTCAGACAGTGTCCGTTGTGTCGGTCAATACGGATGTGGATAGTGAAGAGAAATCCACTAAAATCACCAAAATGACCACACTTTAGCGAACCTAAATCCAATGGATTATTATTATGTTAATAATAGTCAAGTTTGGAGTCTCATAAGTTTGGAGTCTCATTAAGGCTGATGCGCTGATGTATTTGTGCCAGGTTTTTGTTGTTTGTTTTTTTTACCTACAGCCACTTGGATTGCTGAGCAAAATGTGAAAATAGATATTTGCACATGAAAAAAGTGATATCTTTAAATGCATGACCATGAAGACTGCAGTTATATTTTTGTATAAGATTGGAGTGATCACTTTTGTGATATTATGTTAGTGAGTTGTAATATATGTCAAAAAGAGTTGCTTTTATGACATTTGTAAAAAAAAATAAAGTTCAGAGATTGAATTCATGCATATGTGGGAAAGGGAATGAGATTGTAAGAACGCAGAGTGGGTAAGAAGTATAGTACAAGGAGTTGTATATTTGAATGATTTTGAATTAATGTTGCCATACATCATGTACATTGTTTGTCTCATATTTTTATGATAGAATTCCATTTGGGTTAGTTTTCCTCCATTTGCATGATAGAAATATATTTTCCCTTGTTCTTTTTTGAATTACAATCATATTTGTTCTTATTGATATTTTTATTTTAAATGTATGTATATTTGTTAAAATGTATGCAAATCAAAATGATGATGATGTCGGATACTGGGAGATATGTTAACAATGATTTAAGTTTATCTCTTTACCCTACCAAAACCAAAGGCACATGATCCTGATCTAAATAGCTGCTATAATGATTATTATATGCAATTTGAGAGAGAGAGAAAGAGAGAGAGAGAGAGAGAGAGAGAGAGAGAGAGAGAGAGAGAGGAGAGAGAGAAAAAAAAGAGAGAGAGAGGAAGGAAGAAAAGAGAGAGAGGGAGAGAGCCATACATGTACACTGCTAAAATGCCCTTTAAATATAACTGAGAACAAATATTTTTGTCGGATAAAATTTTTGATTTTTTTTTATGATGATAACATTTATTTCTCTTGAGCTTTGGATTTTTTCTTTTGAATAACATACATGTACATTCAAGATCAACCAAAAAAAAAAAATTCAATTTCATAAATGAGATTAATGCATAGGACTCCTAAAACAAGAAACATCTTACACTCCTGAGTCTCCATAGCAACAGTTCTTTTTTTTCGTTCAAATTCTGATCAAAGTCCTATTTAGCAGAGCAGGTGTCAACAAGCCCCCATCTTAATTAGTGTTAAGAGAATTGGATCGGAGATATTGATGGTTGTGAACATTTTTAGAAAATAATTTATTAATTTCCTTGAGAAAAAGAGCCCTGTTCAAAGGAAAATTTCAAAATTGTAAAAATTTGGACTTTTTCTTTACAGAATAATTATTTGTGGCCAAAAATGTCATATTCAAAAATTTGTTGTAGATCTGATGGTTGATTTATTGTCCGTCCAACCTTCTATTCAGGGTAGGGAATTTTGACAGGTGCTCTGCTGAATATACCTATGTGTAACATTTTTCCGTTTTTGTTGATTTAGCTGTACTGTATCCAATATTAAAGCAGGGAGTCTGTTTCTTTAGAATATTCGGGGCTCTTTTGTATAATCATGGACTACATGTATATCTTTTACCCATGGTAATGATAATTATTGAATTGTTTGGAAACAAAAAAAGTTTTACTTTTGCTTGTTTAAAATTAAGTCAATAGAAAATGTTGACATATGTTCAGATGGGTATATAGAGATTGAAGGATTTAAACAGCTTAAGGTTTATATATATATATATGTATTTATATATATATATATATATATATATATATATATATATATATATATATATATATAAATCTTCATTGTTTACAAAACTTATTTTCACTGGAATCTCCTCTTAACTTCTGGACATTAGTCATTTTTTATGTGATTTGTTGTTTGATTGCTCCAACTGAATTCAAAACCACAGAGTTATTTTCAAATTGACTGTGACTTGCATGAACAAAGAGTTTCTTATCTCTAGTTTTGTTGTTGGATATATTCACTGTCAGCTACTGTTGATTGGCAAATAATCACGATGGTTTTAATTTCACTATGTTTGGGCTATAATTTTTTTCTGTCTGCAAAATCACAGCCATTGTGGTTTAATTTTAATTGATTAATTGATTCTTTGTCAGTAACTTAGTTTATTCATTTATTTATAATTCAACAATAGATATTTAGTGTGTAGTAAATAGCCAATGTCAGAACACATTATCAAATGCCTTTTACAGAGATCAAGTTGTAAAAAATACAATATTTCCAGCTTATATTCTGAAAAGAAATGTGTACTTTTTTTCTTAAAAAAAAATTGACACCAATTTCATTTACAACGGTTTTTTTTGGTCAACAGTGATCGTGTCAGATTTTAGAATATACACATGTATATGCAAAAGTGCTTTTCTCTAGACTATTGATGAATATGTAGTATAGTAACTGAAGTAGTGTACCTGTTGTGTATACCCAGAGAATAATAGACATATCAGCGTATACACAATTTATTTCACTTGCACGTTCAGGCACGTAGCATCATTTTTGAAAGTGGGGGGGCCAGACTCATGCAAAAAATCTTGACAAGCAAAAAAAAAAAAAAAAAAGATATCACAACTTTTCCAAAATCTTCAAAATCCTAATCCGTGGGGGGAGGGGGGGGGGGGGGGGGCAACTCCATGATAATTCAATTTTCTATATGTAAATTTTAAAAAATTTGCTGCTGCGAGAAAAAGTGGGGGGGCCAGGCCCCCCCTGGCCCCCCCTGATGCTATGTGCCTGACGTTATTGGTCCTGATAATAGCTCCTACACACCTTATCTATCTAATGAATTTATCAGCAGTTTTTGAGAGAGGTTAAAGATTAAGTGAAACAATGATTACTTTATTTGATGAATTTGCATTGCTTTATTAAAGATGGTTTTGTTTGGTTTCCACTTCATGACAGTTTAGTTTATATGAACTGCAATACATATTTGTCGCTATTCATTGGAATGATACATGTTAAAGTAGAAAGAATGTTAGATAAATTTCATATTTTTTGGAGTGGCTACCTAAGAGATAATTTGGTTAACAGTAGTTAAAAGCTGCTGAAATTGTTTCTAAAATGTTCATATTCATAGTTTAAATAAGAGGATTTGTTTGAACAGTTTCTAAGTTATGTATTTTCATGTACAAATTTGAAATGTATTTTTTAAAAATGTTATATCATTCTGATCTGTTGATTTTTCAGCTGAAGAACATGAAATCCATCAAACTCATTTTTTTTCTGGTATTAAGAATGTATTTTCTGTAAACTGTGTCTGGCTATGCATGGTTAAACATTCCAGCTTTTGATGCGCTCGACTTTCAATTATATATATATATATCCCTTACATGTAAAAAAAAAAATTGTTGCGTTATATTTTATACATTTATTGATATGAACTGGCCATGTCTTTCTAGCATTTGTATTTTTCTATTAATAAATCTCAGTTTTGAGTATGCTTTGACTTCAATTTTAGCTAACCAGGACAAAGTCTGGAGGAACGCATTCAATACCTTTTGAGTCGATGTCCAGAACTGGTTAAATTTTTTAAATTGTTACTTGTCCTATCTTCACCAAACTCTGGGAATACTCATGGACTTAAAAGATTTGGATGCTGAATCTAGGCCATGAATTTCAGATGCTTAAGGAAGTTTAGATGTTTGGAGCAGGTGTCCTTTAATGGCCATATCAAAGTTATTACTGGCAGTCCTATTTTTACCATACTTGCATGGATTGTGCACTCAGTGCCATGTACTTGATAGGCCTGAATGTTGAAACTGAGCCATAGATTTTAGATGCTAGAAGAGGTTATGGTTTTTGGAGCAGGTTAAAGACTTTGAAGCAAATGCCCTCTGGTGACCATATCTAAGTAAATACATGTACTATAATTTGATGCAATATTATACATTATAGCATGATACAATGTCATCACTAAAGTATGATACAATATTATACATTATAGTATGATACAATATCTTATAATATATATTGTTATAATATATGTTACACTACAGTATGATACAATTTTATATACCCTAGTATGATACAAAACCATACACTAAAGTATGATACAATATTTTACTTTATAGTATGATACAATATTATACAATATAGTGATACAATATTATACAATATAGTATGATACAATATCCTTTTTATCACGATACAATGTTATATTGTTTATAAATGTAATACTAGGTTTTATCTTATGTATGATTCAATATTATTTATTGAATCAAAATTTGCTGCAATGCAATTAAATGAAAAAAAAACCCAGTTACATGTATATAAAATTCATCATATTGTATAATAACGATATAGATCATATGCTATGCTTATTATATCTTATGCATGAAGGATTTTATGGCTCATTTAGGTAAATACTAGTAGGTTCAGATTTCTGATTAATTTCGTCTTTAGCAGTTGTTAACTTTTATCTCTTTCATCTTCCACTATAAGAACCACCGGCCAATTTCAACAAAACTTTGCCCAAATTGTCCATAAACGAAGAACGTTGAACTTAATAAGTAAAACAATTAAATGGCAACATATCACATTAAAGGAGAAGATAAGTTAAAATATTGTTAGCTGGCGTGTTTATACCCTTGAATTGTTATCCTTTGAGTACTTTGAGGAAAAACGTTTTAAAGGGAATAAAAATATCTAAAATAAATCGTCGTTGCAAATAGGAAAGAATAATATATATTATATTTTGTGGTCAGATAACGCTCGAAGATTTCTTCACTAAAAAAAAGTTCTCGTTTGTGCAATTTACGTGTGAGGATTAGCAGAGGCGGATCCACAATTTGGAAAAGGGGGGGGGGGGGGGGGGGTTCCAATCGATGAAAATCAATGCATGCAAAATTCATTATTTGTCAATAAACAAGGCCTTTTGAACGTTCTCCGTGCGTAAATTTAATAAATATTTATTTCGTTTTGCATAATTTCTAGCCTTAAAAAAAACCAAGTCTACAGCAATGATCGAGAACGTGCGTCTGTGCTTAATAGAAAGAAACACTAAGAAACAAAAATGATTCAGACTAATTCAGACAACAGGCTACTAGTATTATAAAAATGATTTTTTTTGTAATTTTTTATGTCTTTGATGTGTAAATTCTGACTTATTTATCGATTTTGATTTCTATCGATCGCCTTCTTAAAGAAAGGTCTAAATGATAGGATATAACAAAAAATTGGGATAGTTTATCTGCTGAATAGATGGAACATGCGTAATACAACTGTACAAGCAATAGTCGTCCCAGGGAACTTAATTGATGTTACCTTTGTAATGGGTGCTTCACATCATCCGGCACTAGTACAGATGCGATCCTATTCAGGAAAGTTTTGAAAAGTTGTGCATTTTCATCATGATTTACAAATAAACCCTTTACACGGTATTTTTGTAACATAATTTCCGATTCTTGGAAACAAAACAAAAAAGGATTTCTTTTGTGTTTCATGTGGGTATGAAGGTAGCTAGTATTCCAGAAAAATAGCATAACCCGCATACGCGGGTTTAATTTTCTTTGTATTTTTCTTTTTTTTTTTTGCATGGAACGAAGTAAAACTTTTTTATCATAATTACTTAAGTTAACTAAACAATACATTTGAAAACAGCTTTTAAAAATAAAACGAATGTGTGTACTCGTACTTGAAAGTCGTTTAATTTACTCGATGGCTTATCAGTTCAAAACTGTATGTTTACTCATGGAAGTGAACACCGGATGCTGAAGGGGAGTACTTTTTTTCGATAAAAAAATAGTTCAGGTTTTTTCATATCAGAAATACATGTAAATTACGGTACGTTGTAAGAAATTCTTTGGATAAAAATTTTTAAAAGCATTTATTTGAGATAATTAGAGTATTTATATTATAAATGGGAAAAATTGCCTTTAAATAGGCATTAAAAGTTTTCAAAAAATTCATATGTCTCAGAGAAGGGGGGGGGGTTCCGACCCCCGGAACCCCCCCCCCCCCCCCCCCGGATCCCCCAATGGGATAAATCTTGCATGGGGAGGGAGAGGGCGGGGGGGGGGGGGGGGCGCTCCTTGCCGCGGAAGACTATAACTTGGTCAACCTTGAAGATTCTTGTTTTTGTACCAAATCTTATTTAACGTCCAAGAAACCAATACGACTTTTAGCGGTTTTTTTTTTTTTAGAATTTGCATGGAATATACATTGAAATGGATTTGGGATGTGTAAGCACCGAAAGTTTGATTTCAACTGACAATGATTTTATATTGAAAACCATGCATAGTGAACCCTGAAATAAAAAGAATGTAGATCAAACAGCTAATAAGGAAGTCATACAACTGTAAAAGTGTGTATATAAAAGGGTAATTTAAAAGATGAAAGATAAGCATCAACAAATATAAAAAGAAGTCAAATAAAAGATAAAAAAGTTCATCTTTCACTGTGACTCAGGTGGGCGGAAATTATAGCGATTTTAGAACAGGTGACGACGTATGAGAAAAGGGTTTGTTGCAATTTGCACAAGGGCTTAAAAATAAATTTGTACAATTGTTATAAATACTAGTGGTCCAAACGATCAAGTGTCACATCGTGACACACGCATGAAGTCCCCGGTCGTTTTTACTTTGAATAGGTAATCAAACCAGTTTAAAGTACTTAATTTATTATTTAAAAACAACAAGTCTCTTATCAAGAACTGAAACAATTTCCCCTGGTTCAACATATAAGGCTTATACCTTTGTAATTTGAATAAATACTTTGATCAGATGTAAGATCTATCAATAATTTGACAACATTAGCTTTTTGTTCATTTTTAAAATTTTGAAAGGAAAGTATTGACCCCAAAATTAGAGAAAATAGACTTTGCAACAAAGTAACAAGGGAGTCAAATTCCATTATCTGTTGTTACAGGTCATCCACATCACTTCATTTTTCAACACCTAACATTTTTAAAATCAAATGATTTATGCAATAGATCGTTGGAGCGTAGTGAGGTAGACATTTATAATTGCGTTTAATTCTTTTACATCACAGAAAATTTGAATTCGGTGTAAAATGTAGGTTAATTGATCTGTAAGTCATGAGTACGAATCCCACAGGTCATTTTAAAATTTTTACCTTTCCAAAATTTTTAATACGTTTTTTTTTTGTTTTGTTTAAGATTGAAAATTCTAAACCGGTGAAAGTATTTTAATTATAATGTACTTCAATCCACATTGATATCGACAGACGTCCCATACCACGTTTAAAGGGCTGGATGGCCGATGCCATTTTTAGGCTATATGTTCCTCCTTGTGAGAAAGAACACTGTATAACGATACAGGAAAATGCTCAAAAGAACTATATATGTTATTAGTCAAATTTGGCCCCCATAATTCGCTATTTTTAAAGTGATTCAGATACATCAATTTGTTCTGTTATATTATAAAAGAGTTGACATAAAATATGTTTTTCATCTATTTATTTGATTTATATGCACTCACTGGCAGTATATGACGTCAGAAGTGACGCTATTTTTATAATTCATTCAAAATCAGTACAAAATTGACATTTTTCTTATCTTTTTTCGAATGGGAAATACAGAGCGACTCTTTGAAAAAGAACGAACTTTTGGTCACTTATAGGTACTGGGGAGATACATCTTTGGTGAAAATATTTTGTTTGTTCAAGCAGTCGCTCAATGTTTCCTTAAAGACAAACTGCTTCAAAACAAGCCGTTTTATGCTAAAAATGCGAAAATGGCGGGAAAAGGTAAACTTTATGATGTCATATTTTTAAATTGGGGGCATTAAAATCAAAATTAAAATTATGAAAAAACTACAAATGTATATCTGTACAAATAAAACAAAGAATTACAGTAAAATGACCATGTTCATTTAAGGGGGCCATTTTAGGCTCAAACCATATATATAGTACTTTAAAGCTTAAATATTTTGATTGTTTTACTTGACGTTAGTATAATTTTGGCAAAAAATATTATATGCCAAAGTTGAAGGCAGATCTGATGGTTAATTTGTTGATAATTCAGCCTCCTTAAACTGATATAATAAAACATCTTATTAAAATATTCAACACAAAATAGACTGGACGAATGGCTTTTACGAAGGTGTTCTGAATATAATTAAAAGCTAAACTTATATTTGAACTAAAAAGGTGTCCAATTCAAGCATAGCAGATTTGATTGAAACGATGAATTGCCCTTTTTATGGAAAAATTTTTGTCCAAAAAAAAAAAAAAAATAAAGAATCTTGATATTTTTTAAAAGACATTTTTAATTTTTTACTTAACAAAAAACATTTTAGAAAATGCTAGAAAATAATCATGAGGAAAGGATATTACAAGAAAGATGTTATACTGACTGAACGAATAAAAACAATTTATTGAAAAGTGCAGAAAGGACCGGAAAATGTATTTTCATTTATGTGACCAAAAGTGCAATCAACCTACATTTGACACCGAGTTTAAATTTTCTGTGTTGTAAAAGAATTACACCCAATTATAAATATCTACCTCACTACAGAGGTATCGTTGGAATACCATGTACAGTTATACTGTTAAATACACCTTGTTGAAACTCGTGGTTTGTGTGGAGTTTTTATTCAGCGTAAACTTGAGCAAGTGTAACGAATTGAGCTTTACCCTGAATTCATCATATGGATTCTAAGAGCTTTACCATTTATATTTACAGTCAGTTTACAATAAAAATCAAATACAAGATACGTTCGTGAAAGTTAGTTAGTATATTAGTAGAAAGCTAAGTGGCATGCTACCAGGCTAACCACAACTTTACGGAAACTTGACGAAAAGAACTTTGCACTTAATATAGCATCGAATCATGATTTTTTGAAGTATACAGTCTCATAACTGCAGCGGTGTGTGAATACAAATTGAGTAACGCGCGTAAGCCTTAAAATTCCTATCTTATCCTAAGGGTAAGTTCATATTAATGGAAGAGCCACAGTAACAGCCGCAAGCGTGAACTTTGATTTTCGCTTGTGACGTTGCAGTTAACAGCGTTCAACGTTTGTAACGTCATTATAGAACTCGTCATTTTAACCTTTGAGTACCCTGTGTGCATTACAGTGTTATAACTGCCGTAGCTTTCAACACACTTTACAAGCAAAAAAAATGTGGAATGTAAATATAATGTATTGGTGAAATTAGCATATAAATGTTTTACATGTAACAGATTTTGAAGGAAAATGTAAAAGAATATATTGCAGAAAATTGAAAGGCAAAGCTGTACAAGCTTTCCTCGATTCCCCATTTAGTAGAGACGGTTCAATTAAGCATTGAATCATTATTTTTTGAAAGATATAGTCTCATAACTGCAGCGATGTGTGCATACAAATTGAATAACGCGCGCTATCGATTTAATGCTTAAATTTACATTTTTTTTAACTTCTTTCCTTGTCTGCAAATGTAATTTTTACGTCAACATTTCTGTTTTATCCTATGGGTAAGTTCAAATTAATGGAAGAGCCACTGGAACAGCCACAAGCGTGAATTTTGATTCTCGCTTGTGACGTTGCATTTTACAGCGTTCAACGTTTGTGACGTCATAATAAAACAAGTCATTCTAACCTTTGAGTACCCTGTGTGTGTTACAGTCTTATAACTGCAATATCTTTTCACACACTTTACATGCAAAAAATATTTGGAATGTAAATATTTAAGTATTGAATCCTTATTTTTTGAAAGATATAGTCTCATAACTGCAACGCGCGTTATTCAATTTGTATGCACACACCGTTGCAGTTATGAGACTATATCTTTCAAAAAATAAGGATTTAATGCTTATATTTACATTTTTTTTACCTTCTTGCGTTGTACGCAAATGCCAATTATACCTTAAATTACTGTATTATCCCATGGGTAAGTTCAAATTAATGGAAGAGCAACAGTAACAGCTACAAGCGTGATCTTTGATTTTCGCTTGTGACGTTGTATTTATCAGCGTTCAACGTTTGTGACGTCACAATTAAAACTCGTGATTTAACCTTTCAGTACCCTGTCTGTTTTATGGAGCTATATCTGCAGTAGCTTTACATGCAAAATATACGTGGAATGAAAATATTGGTCTTTAACAAATATTGTAACATATATAGATATTCTAATTGTACAAACTAAGACAAATGAGGGAGAAAACCCTAATGGTCATAACAAAAAACATTGTTATGAATTGAAATTGTTACAATCAATTTAAATTATGGAAAAAAATTAATACAAAATGATGTAAACTTTATCCGGAAAAGCAAGAATTGTCTACTCATTACCTGTATCTCAATTAAAGGAGAAAGAATCTAAAAATATGTTGTAAAATAAATCAATTAATTATCATCTACATGTACTATAATTGTAAATCTTATTTATTTTCAAGAAACCCCTGGAACAATGAACAATGATAAATCAAAAAAATCAATTGCTTAATTTCAATTTCCCGCCGCTATGGTAGATGCCAACTTTAATCTATGATGTCGTACCATCTATTTCCGGTTTGTTTTAATCAACATAGCATCAGTATTAGCAAATCATGATATTCGCTTTAAATGACAAGTTCTGAAAAATTTGAAACAATATCGATTTAAGACCATTCTTTTACCTTTGACTTTCCTCTAAATTATAAACCAACGTCAAACATAGCATGTTCCGCGATAGCTGGTTATGAAAAGTTTTCTTCAATTATAATGGCTACTGTAATGACCTGCATAGATCATCAGAGAAAGCATTTTATTGTTTATAGTTACATCTTCCTTTAAACAAATATATGATAGATTTAAGGATTTTGTTTAGGTTTTAAAAAATTAAGTTAAATTAACAAATTTTCTATTAATGTATTTCCGTACTATAGCTATAAGAAACAGCCAAATCTCTTACATGAGAATTTGAGTCTGACATCACCATGATTATTTTGTGCTGTCCGTGATTTTTCCTTGGTCGCTGCAGGTTCCGACCAATCGATAAACGGTGCATGCAGATTTTTGTCCTGTCATTATCCTGTCAGTTTTAGCCGCAGTAGGTTTCGACTAATTGATAAACGGGGCGTGTAGATTTCAGTCCTGTAAGTTTCTATATAGGTATGAATTAACGATTGGGTTCCGTAAGAAACAGAGGGAATCATACTCAGTAGATTTAAATATTAATCATAAATATGGAAGATAACAGTTTTAACAGTAATTTCTATAATATGATGTCGCCATTACAAAATGCGTAAACACTATGCGTGTAAAACTTATCATTCAGAGCACTGAGAAGGAAAAAAATCCCAAACTAAAGCAATTTTGAATTCATGGAGTTTTATTGTTTGTAATTAAATATGATAAACGCATTATACAACTTATCTATTTTGATCTTAAATATGGAATGGTGAATAGGAAATCAATGAAGATAGCTTACAAAGTAAGATATCAAAAGTTTAAAAAAGGGGAAAAATATATTTTGTCTACCTATTTTAGCATTAAGAGAACAGATTTACTTGTTTTTTTTTTTTAAATAGGTTTTCTGAAAACTGAAACTGAAAACACCCACTAAATTACTTTACCACGAATAAGCAAAAAACCCACAATCCACGAAAATCTGCCCCCACAAATTTAATTGATTCAAAAGTAAAGGAAAACAGATTAACTACAATTATACAATGTACAAGCAAGAAACACGCACAAGTGCCACCCACGGTATCTGATTGACAATAATATTGCTTATCTCAAGTAAACATGATAAAGCAACTTTAATAGTTAATAGTTAATATATAGTTTAAAAATTCGAAAAGTTTTTTTTTAATCTCTTCTAGATGTTATGTTCTAGTGGAAAACCATTATTTTAAAACAACATTCTCAATCAATTTAGCAAAAGTATATCTAATACTGAAAATAAAGAATAAGTTCCAAAATAAATCATGTTAGATGTGATGCAAATCTAATTCACACAAATTTAAAGCATAATTCTTTAAATTTCCTATTTTCAATTAAAAATGCTTTTGGAAAATAACAACAAATAAAATAAACATTCATTGAAATCATGGAATAATTCAAACGTAACAATTATTAATAAATAACACTTAAATATAAATACACATAATGTTTAATATTAGACAACTCCGATTGTTTACATGTATATCTCGTATTTTTAAAATATCTATAACAAAAAATAACATAATTATTTCTGGTTGTTGGTTTCCTTCTCTTTTAAAAATATGTGTTTGTAAACGCATAAGACACGACGGTATCTTTTACACGAACGTGTATTGTACTTATATATTAAATTTGTTTGTTTTGTTAAAATACATGCATAAAGCATTTTCAAAATTGGTACTTAGTATCGTTCGACAAGAATTTTCGAAGCATAGATTCGAAGTATTGAGAATGCAGAGCGTTAGTTTTAACAAAAAATGTACATAATAGTTCCACAGAAACAAACAAAGCAAGCAGTTTCTTCAAACTTTCATACTACATGTATATAACAAACCGAGCCTTAAAAAATGGCATAATACCTTATATCCAGGTTTTTTTTTTATCAGCATGTCACAGAATTTTCGAAAATGAAAAAGAGGCGAACCATTTTAATTTTCGTCAGTCATTTTTTGCAATTAATAAGTTTATCATAGACAGTAAGACAAGATACAATTTCTGCGTATTCAATATTTGCGATGTAAAATAGAGCGCAAAAAAGCAAAAATTAGATCATTGCGAAAATCACCATATATATGGTATCTGCTGAGTATTAGCGGCTGTCCTCTTAGAGACGGTCATTACTGAGGATATATAGCCTACGACAACTTCCTTTGCCTACAAATACTTCATTTTTCAAGAAAAATGTCTCTTTCACAAATGATGTTCAAATTTTTACCACAATATTCATCATTCCACAGACCGTCGGAACACAATCCCACGCAATGCTCGTTGCCGTTAGAGTTGCTTGGTTCAGTTGAAAGCCAGTTTGTGAATTCGACATTTTCTTTGTTTGTCCACTGGAACACATTCTCATTATCTTGGTCACTTGCTCCAATCCATGAAGGACAACAACTGCAAGCAGCTATATATTGGATACATTTATATGTAAAATTCAGGGTTACTGTATTAAAAGATAAGCGATATTTGGGCAAGGGTAAGAAATCTAAAGAGAGGACAAGACGTCGAGCGATCTGTGCGTTTTGAACCCGAGCCCAAATAGTGCTTAAAGGAATCGTCACATATTTTGTTTATAGAATATGACTGTCACATACAAAAGTCTAGAAGGCTCATGCAAGGTTCAAGATTCGAAATACGAGATTCGAAATACAAGATACGAGATTCGAGATTCAATATCGAAATTAGCTAATCACATTGTGGAACTGAAAACCTGTGTCCTAGCGTCACCAAACTGTTTAATTAAAGACCATCCGTACATGATCTTACCTCAAATTAATGTTGTGTCATCTCTTATAAAATGGTTTTATAATGGTAAAATAATGGATTGATGAACTTTCCCACACAGTAAAAACTTTGCAAATCTAAACAATTTTGCTCGCCCTGTGTGTATTTTCCACAATAGATTTTAACCCAGTCTGTATTCGCCCAGATAGTGTACAAATATTCTTGGCTTGCAAAGAAAGATGATCTTTAAACACCTGTTACAGTCTAAATAATTACAATATTAAGTATAGTTTTAACAATGAAACGAAATTCAAAGTAGAGGTTATGATGAAGTTCAAATACCATGATTTAGATAACAAGTATATAAACTATTGATGATAAACAACCCCGACAAGAATCCAAAATTTCTATTGTGGTGCATAAATAAAATGATCAAATTAAAGACAATAATACAGAGAGAGAGAGAGAGAGAGAGAGAGAGAGAGAGAGAGAGAGAGAGAGAAATGAAATATACACATTAAGACATACAGAAAGGGGCTATGAATAAAGCTATTTCCTTCTAGCTAAAATGTTATCAAACATATAAAAGTTAGGGCACAATATGTTTATTAGAGGAGGGGGTCGGGTTAACGGACGCAAATCCACGATACATTTTTAAGATAATAAGCAGAACATGAAAGCAAAATAACTATACTGGTAAAATTTTGTTACTTTTTGTTAAAATGTGATAAAATTTACAGTAAAAAATGTATTCAGGCTACTTTTAATTTGCAGCAAACGTCTATGCTTTTTCAACATCACATACAGTTTCTTTAGTCGGTGTTACATATGCGTATACATGTATATGGCGACAAAGTGTAAATTTAGCTTTCCAAACAATCTTGTATCTACCGTCCTTATTGGATTTTATCCAATCAAGTGTGATGTAGTAGCATTCTTTGCAATGCATGTTTACATCTTTAGAGAGTACTAGTAACTTACATACAAAGCACATTTATGATTCCAATGTGATTTTTAATCTTGGTGTGTGTGTGTGGGGTTGGGATTGGGAAACTACAGAGAGATTTAACTTCGGTGTGATGCGAATGCCTGTTTTATACCTTCTATTCTTTCTTGTTGATAAAATTTATAAAAACAAACTAAAAAACTAAAGGTTGAAAACTACTTTCAATCAAATCTCAAAGTTTTATTGTTCTTCACATTTTGGCAATGTGATTTTGATCGCATAAAAATGGATCCTTCTGTATTGAAACTCTAGATTACGAATTTACATACTGTGGTTTCATTAATTTTCAAGGGTATCAATTTTCGTGGATAAAGTGAAAATCACAGTTTCAAGGATATGTAAATTCGTTGCCAATGACCAAATCTATACAAAATATTAATAGATATTGCACTTCAATGAACATTAAATTTCGTGGATCAACTTAACAACGAAATCCACGAAAATTGGTATTCAACGAATATTGATGAAACCACAGTAGTAAAATTACTAAAAATAGGGCCTCGAAATACCCCTTCCACATTAAACAAAATTGTTCTGGGACAGTGCATGAATCTCTCTAACATAACTGCATTGATACACAACAGTGGTCAATAAACCCCGGTTTTAAACTATTGATGATAATATATCTCCGGGTCCAGGCGCATCAAGAAGGAATACACACAGGGCTAGCAGAATCGCATAGATGTACACTTCATTCTTACTGGTCAGTTATTTTGTGTAAAACTAAATACAGTTACAAATAATAATTTAGCTAAGGGTAAAATAACATATATTTGTACATAAGAGCGTATACGGATGATCTTTATTTAAAACAGATTGGTATCAGTCTTATATTTTGAATCTCAAATTTCGAATGAGCCTTTTTGGGCTTTCGTAGTCACAATCGTGCTAATATCACAATTGCAATCAGTTGCAACTTTAGTTCTACAATTTACTCCTTATTCGAACAACAGTTGACAATTATTTTTTGCTTGTCAATAGTTGAAACGCAGGAGGATAAAACGTACGCCCAACTAGGACCCCAGGTCACCTGCTTATTCACAACTTCCAAATCTGTGCACTCCGCTACAAAATGTAGTGCATTACAACCGCAAAGTGAAAGTAGAATAACTAGTACCACTACTTAGCCTTTAGAAATGATATACAACAGGCAGAAATGTATTTTTTTTAAAAAGAATATCCCTCAAAGTATTGGAAATACACTATAGAGGATAAAAAATTCAATATTGACTGTTATTTGAAAGATATATGATATACGTTATATAGACATAAGGTGACCTGTGGTCCCCCTAAGGATATATAAGTTAAATGTAACACAAAATCCTCCTCATTAAAATATCAAAGTACTTCACCTTCTTACTCTGTATACGTAGGTGTAGCCTATAGAAAGATGTAGTTTTGCCCCCCCCCCCCACCCCCAAGCCACCCACCCATAGACTTTTTACTGATACTTTAATATAATGGTAAAATGATTTGATAATAAATTACATTAGATGACATCTGGTTTCCGTAATGGATGCATGCCAAACAGTTTTGTATAAAAAAAATATCTGACATTTTCGAGCCCGTTAGTGATGAGAACTGTGTGATATATTTTTTTTCTCCATACAGAGCTGTTTTCGGCATACATCGTAGTTAAAACACTGCTATTGAATTTCATTGTTGATTTACCTGAGACAGTCTGATTTTGAAGGATATCAGTACTGTAACCACTAGTAACGGTCTTATTTTAAGAAGCTCACTAATATCGGACTGTACATGTAAAATTTTAGACTGCTGGAACAAAGGAATGACATCAAATTTGTGTTCTAACTAAAGATACATCTGATCATACAACAAAGGCAACCTTATAAACTTAATGCTCTAGCTAACATCTAGTCTCTTTATTGTCATTACGGAGTAGGTGCTCCCCTGTCTACATTTTTAACCTGTTGTCTCCTTATAAGTTATGCTATTTCTGGTCTCCCCAATGATGTACAATATATGGCGAACTCTGGTTTACGTATTCATTATCATCTTTATGTGACATCTGTTCCCTCTAACAATTATGTTCTTCCTAATAAACAATATAAATATAGTGCATGATTTTCGTCTTTTAAAAAGACATAAGATAATCTCTGGTATCCGTATTGATTTTCAAAATATTACATTGATTTAGAAGCTAAGGTGACCTCTGGTCTCCTAATAGACATTGGTTTCTTTACAGTGGATGAATTCTGCATGGTAATTCTCCATCTTGTAAAAGAAGGTGGCATCTGGTCTTTGTATTGATGAACAATTTACTACAATAATTTAGGTCTAAAGGTGACCTCTCATCTCCTTATTGATAATTCATAAAATTTTATCCCTAGTCTCTCTACCGTGGATTACTTTGGTCTCTCTACAGTGGATTACTTTTGTATCCCCACCTTATAAAATGAAATAAGGTGACCTCTGATCTCCTTCTTAATTAACAAAATTATTACGACACATATCCAAGACCTAAAAGGAACTCTGGTTTACCTACAATAGATGATATTTTATGATTCCTCATTTTGTAAAATAACATTAACGGATCTCTGATCACCGTATTGATTTACAGAATTAATAATAACTACATCAATTTAGATCATAATTAAGGTGACCTATGGTCTTCTTTTGGATATTCCACTTAAGGTGACCCTTGGGTCCCCTACAGTAGATGACTTTTTTTTAATCTCCATCTTGTAAAATGACATTAAGTGACCTCTGGTCTTCGTTATTAGTTAACAAAAATATAACGACATAGATCGAATACCAAAGGTGACCTTTGGTTTTCCTACAGTGGATGGCTTGTTGGGAATCTCCATCTTTTAATGACATGACATTATCTGACATCTGGTTTACGTATTAATCTTTGAATTATATCTAAACCTTTTTGAAGCTAAGGTGACCTCTAAATTCCTTTTAGATATTCCTCTTACAATTACCACTTGGTTTCTCTACATGCAGTAAATGACTTCAGGTTAATGTCTATCTTGGAAAAGAAGGTGACATCTGGTGTTCGTATTTATCAACAAACTATTACATTGATTTAGGACATATCGGGACCTATCATCTTGAAATTCCATTCAAGCTGACCCATGATCTAACACATGGATGACATCTAGTGAGTATACATCTTGTTTAATGACATTTGGGGACCTCTGGTCTCATATTGGTAAACAAAATTATTGCTACATTATTGTAGGACATAAGGGGACCTCAGGGCTCCTCATGGATATTTTACTAAATGTGAACTCTGCTCTCCCTACAGTAAATGACTTATTTGAATCTACATCTTGTAAAATGACATTAGGTGACCCCTGATTTCCGTTATTAATGGACAAAATTATAACGACAAACATCGCTTTCCAAAGGTGACCTTTAGTGGATGGCTTCTAGGGATATCCATCTTGTTATGACATAAGCTGACCGTTTCTATATTAAAATTATTTTATTGATGAAGGACCTGAGGTGACCTCTGCTCTCCTTGTGCATATTTTTACTTCAGGTGACCCCTGATCTCCCTATTATGGCTGAATACCTATCATGTAAATGACATAAGGTGACCTTTGGTCTCCCTATACATGTAGATAAGGAAAATAATCATTTAATTGATAGGGGACATGAACTGACTTCTGGTCTCCTTATTGGTGTTTCTGTAAATGACATACGTTGACATCTGGACTTCTTGTCATTACAAGAAAATTAAATCTACATTGTCTTTAGACCTAGGTTGACGTCTGGTAGCCTTTTAGATATTCACTTAGGGTGATCCCTGGTCTTCCCACTGTAGATGGTTTTGGTAAATCTTTACCTTGTATATTGATATTTGTTAAAACTCAGGTCTCCATATTGAATCAAAGAATTGCAACGTCAATCTAAAACTATTGGTGACCTCTGGTCCCCTTATCGATTTTTTACTTAAGGTGACTCCTGGTCACCCTACCGTGAATAACCTTAGTGAATCTCCATCTTGTAAAATCATCTGAGGTAACACCAGGTAGTCAAAGAATGGATGAAGACTGATTAATCTCCATCTGCAAAATGCATCTGCCGACCTCCAGTTTCCGTATTGATTTACAAAATCACTACGACATTTGTATAGGAAATACATGTAAGAAGGTGACTTCTCTTTCTCTCATGATATTTTAATTACTACAGTGGATGACCGGTAGCTCTCAATCCTGTGAAATGACATAAGGGGACCCCTGGTCACCCTACAATGGATGACCAATGACTCTCCATAGTGTAAAATGACGTAAGGTGACCCGTGGCCACCCTTCAGTGGATGACTGGTGACTCTCTATATTGTAAAATGACATTAGGGGACACCTAATCACCCTACAGTGGATGACCGGTCACTCTCCATAGTGTAAAATGACATAAGGTGACCCCTGGGCACCCTTCAGTTGATGACTTGTGACTCTCTATCCTGTAAAACGACATAAGGTGACCCCTGGTCATCCTACAGTAAATGACCGGTGACTCTCTATATTGTAAAAATGACATAAGGTGACCTCTGGTCACCCTACAGTGGATGACCGGCCACTCTCCATCGTGTAAAATGACAGAAGGTGACCCCTGGGCACCCAACAGTGATGACTGGTGACTCTCTATCCTGTAAAATGACATAAGGTGATCCATGGTCTCCGTATTGATATAAGGAATTAATACAATAGTGATAAAAAAAAAATTGGGTTACCTCTGGTCCCCTTAGGCATATTTCAATTAAGGTGACCCCTGGTCTCCCTACGTTGGATGGCTTTGGTAAATCTTCACCTTGTATATTGAAATATTTGTAAAATCTGGTCTCCGTAATGACTCAAAGAATTACAACATCGATCTAAAAACATTGATAACGTCACTTATTCATTTTTCACTTAAATTGACCTGTGGTTATCCTACAGTGAATAACTTTTGTGAATATTCATCTTGTAAAATGATCTGAGGTAACACCAGGTAGTCAAAGAATGGATGAAGACTGATTAATCGCCATCTGCAAAATGCATCAGCCGACTTCCAGTGTCCGTATGTAGTGATCTACAAAATTATCACGACATTTGCGTAGAAATACATGTAAAGAGGTGACTTCTCTTTCTCTCATGATATTCCACTTAAGGTGACCCCTGGACACCCTACAGTGGATGACCGGTCACTTTCCATCGTGTAAAATGACATAAGGTTCACAAAATTATAACGACATTTGTGTGGGAAATACATGTAAGGAGGTGACTTCTCTTTCTCTCATGATATTTCTGTTAAGGTGATCCCTGGTCACCCTACAGTGAATGACCGGTAACTCCCAATAGTGTAAAATGACATAAGGGGACCCTTGGTCACCCTACGGTGGATGAATGGTAACTTTCCATTGTTCAAAATAACATAAGGTGACCGGTGGGCACCCTTCAATGGATGACTGGTGACTCTCCATTCTGTAAAATGATATAAGGTGACCCCTGGTCACCCTACAGTAAATGACCGGTGACTCTCTATATTGTAAAATGACATAAGGGGACCCCTAGTTACCCTACAGTGGATGGCTGGTCCCTCTCAATCGTGTAAAATGACATAAGGTTCACAAAATTATAACGACATTTGTGTGGGAAATACATGTAAGGAGGTGACTTCTCTTTCTCTCATGATATTTCTGTTAAGGTGACCCCTGGTCACCCTACTGTGGAAGACCGGTAACTCCCCATAGTGTAAAATGACATAAGGTGACCCGTGGTCACCCTACTGTGGAAGACCGGTAACTCTCCATTCTGCAAAATGACATAAGGTGACCAGTGGACACCCTTTAGTGGATGACTAATGACTCACCATCCTGTAAAGTGTCATAAGGTGACCCCTGGTCACCCTAGAGTAGATGAATGGTGACTCTAACCTTATGTCATATAACATGATGGAGAGTCACCAGTAATCCACAGTAGGGTGCTCACAGGTCACCTGATATCATTTTGGAGAGTCACCGGTCATCCTCTGTAGGGTGACCAGGGGTCCCCGTATATCATTTTACACGATGGACAGTCACCGGTCATCCACTGTAGAATGATCAGGGGTCACCTTATATCATTTTACACGATGGAGTGTCACCGGCCATCCACTGCAGGTTACCAGGGGTCCCCGTATGTCAGTTTACACAATGGAGTGTCACCGGTCATCCACTGTAGGGTGACCAGGGGTCACCTTATATCCTTTAACACGATGAAGAGTCACCGGTCATCTTATGCAGAGTTACCAGGGGTCCCCGTATATCATTTTACACGGTTGAGAGTCACCGGTCATTCACTGTAGGGTGACCAGGGGTCACCTTATGTCATTTTACACAATGAAGAGTCACCGGTCATCCTCTGTAGGGTGACCAGGAGTAACATTACATCAGTTTACACGATGGAGAGGCACCGGTCATCTACTGTAAGGTGACCAGGGGTCCCCGTATGTCATTTTACGTGATGGAGAGTCACCGGCCATTCACTGTAGGATGACCAGGGGTCACCTTGTATTATTTTAAACAATGGAGAGTCATCGGTGGCCAGGAGTCACTTTATGTCATTTTACACTTTGGAGAGTCACCGGCCGTCCACTGCAGGGTGACCACTGGTCACCTTATGTCATTTTACACAATGGAAAGTCAACGGTCATCCACTGCAGGGTGGCCAGGGGTCTCCGTATGTCATTTAACACGATGCAGAGTCACCGGTCATCCACTGTAGGGTGACCAGGGGTCCCCGTATGTCATTTTTCATGATGGAGAGTCACCAGTCATACACTGACGCGTGCCCACAGGTCACCTTATGTAATTTCACACAATGGAGAGTCACCGGTCATCCACGTGCACTGCAGGGTGACCAGAGGTCACCTTATGTCATTTTACACGATGGAGAAACACTGGTCATCCCCTGTAGGGTGAACAGGGGTCACCTTATGTCATTTTACACGATGGAAAGTAACCGGTCATCCTCTGTAGGGTGACCAGTTGTTACCTTATGTCATTTTACGCCATGGAGAGTCATCGGTCATCCTCTGGAGGATGATCGGTGACTCTCCATTGTGTAAAATAATATAAGGTGACCTGTGGGCACCCTGCAGTCAATAACTGGTGACCCTCCATCCTGTTATATGACATAAGGTGACCCGAGGTATCTGATTGATATTAAGAATTAATACAACAGTGATAAAAAAACTTAGGTTACCTCTGGTCCCCCTAGGCATATTTCAATTATCCATTGTGTAAAATGACATACGGGGACCCCTGGTCACCCTGAAGTGGTTGAGCGGTGACTCTCCATTGTGTAAAATGATATAAGGTGACCTGTGGGCACCCTGCAGTGGATTACTGGTGACTCTCCATCCTGTTATATGACATAAGGTGACCCGAGGTCTCCGTTGTGATATAAAGAATTAATACAACAGTGATAAAAAAAACCATGAGGATACCTCTGGTCCCCCTAGGAATATTTCAATTATTCATTGTGTAAAATGACATACGGGGACCCCTGGTCACCCTACAGTGGTTGACCGGTGAGTGACTCGCCATTGTGTAAAATGATAAAAGGTGACCTATGGGCACCCTGCAGTGGATTACTGGTGACTCTCCATCCTGTAATATGACATAAGGTGACCCGAGGTCTCCGTATTGAAGAATTAATACAGCAGTGATAAAAAGAAAACGTAGGTTACCTCTGGTCCCCCTAGGCATATTTCCATCAAAGGGGGATGGTCACGATTTTGGTCAAATTCTATTTTTATTTTTTAGAATGCTTTAGACATGCAATGGTCAAATGAAATTTGAGAGTCATTCGTGGAGTTGAAAGCAAGATACAGAGCTGGGAATTCTTTGTAATGTAAACAACGCCCGTGCCCTGTTTTTGTTTACATAGGTTCAATATACGAGTAAAAAGTTGTAAACCTGATTTGTCTATCTTTTAATTTACTATAAGCACAAATAAACAGTTTCATTTCATTGATTTAGGACCTTAGGTGACGTTGGGTCTCCTTATTGAAGTTCCACTTATGGTTAAGGTAGTCTCCTACAGTGTCGAACTTTTAGTGATTATCCATCTTTAAAAATGGCATTAGGTGAACTTGGTCTTCCAATATATTACCAAAATTATAACAACACTTGATTCAGAACCTAAGGTGATCTCTATTGATATCGTATTTATAATGATCCCTTGTTTCTCTACAGTGAATGGCTTCTGGTGAATCTGTATCCTTAAAAATCTATAAAGGTGACCTTAGGCACGTAGCATCGTTTTTGAAAGGGGGGGGGGGGGGCAGACTCATCCAAAAAATCTTTAAAATTTTGACAAGCAAAAAAAAAAATCCCCCAAAGTCTTCAAAATCCTAATCCGTGGGGGACTGGGGGGAGCCCCCCCCCCCCCCGATGCTACGTGCCTGGGCCTCTATTTTCCCTATAGATTATAAGAATACATAGGTCCTAATATAATATGACCTCTAGGCATATTATGAATACAGTAAAACACGGTTATAGCGAACACGCTTATAATGAATTGACGCTTACATCGAAGTGAATTTCATTCCCCAAATCTCTATTTCATGTTGTAAACTTGACGGATATAACGAATTACGCTTATAACGAAGTTAAATTGCCTGTCCCTGGGACTTCGTTATAAGCGTGTTTAAGTGTATTTCACTTAAAGTGACACCTGCTCTATTAATTACCAAAATTATTTTTTCTCTCTTCATATTTAGGTAACCTCTGGTCTCAAACGAACATTCCACTTAATTTAACCCCCGGTCTCTCTAAAATGACTGACTTCCAGTAAATATTAATCTTGTAAATTGTCATAAGATGACTGGATGACATCTCCCCATTGATATTACACATTTGGTGACCCCTGGTCTCCCTACAGTGGATCACTTCTGATGAATCTCAATATTGTAAAACTGACACTAGGCAGATGTTAGGTAACTTTTGTTTCCGTATTGATTAACAAAATGATTACGACATTGTTTTAGGACGTAAGGTGACCTGTGGTCTCCCTATGGATATAGAAAAAAAGAAAGTAGATTTACATTCTTATCTTCACTTGTAAAAGAGTTCCATAAGTGCTCATCAATACACTCATTTTGGAGAACTATTTTCGGGTGACCCAAGGTCCTAGTTGAGCGTACGTTTTATCCTTCTGCAGTTGAAACCATGACGCCATTGCGTAAGCGTAGAAATAAGAATGACGTCACAATGCATCTGAATGTCGAGTAAACACACTAGCCTAAATAGGGGCATTAACCGAATATAGCTATGATTTATTGGGTCACTTTTATGCAGTCAATACGAGAGGTTCACGCAGCTGTAGGATAAAAATAGTGATGTTCAAGCAACATTTGACCTTAATTATTGTATTAAAAAAAAATCATCATGTTTTCAAAAAAATTATAATCGTTCATTACAAGTAAGTGAGACTTTATTAAAGTCAGTTGACTCAATACTCCCCCCCTCCCCCCCAAAAAAAGGATTACAGACAATGAACATAATAAGTTTTTTTGATATACATGTATCGTAATAGGCTTTGATTTTTGTGAAAAAAAATTGATGTAAAAAAATGGGTATTTTTTTTACTGTCTGATGCTTACTAACGTAATTATAGTGAATCTTACCGGCTTCATTCCTGAGTACTGATAAAAAGGTTTCATGTAACCAGTCACTTTCTTCCTGTCTTTCTATTCTAACAAGATAGGCACCGATACTTTCACAGAAATTCTATAAAAAAGAAGTGATTAACATTATTAACCCGAATCAGAGTGACCTGTTCTTCTGATGAAATCTTTGAGGAGTAAACTCTGACAACAAAATCAAATCGAGGCTATAGTCATGTTGTATATTTTATTTCATAAAATGAAATAAATCGGAAAGAACACTATAAAGCCTACACATTGCAATCTGCAATTGATGAGGTTGTTACAAAAGACAAGAAAACCCTTTTACAATGTAAAAAAGAAACAGACAAAAGCAGGGTTCCACTTGCTACTACCTATCACCCCACCCTAAGGAACCCTAACAACATCCTTATGAGTAATCTACCCACTAAGAAAGAATGGCCGTCCTTTTCAAGGATCCACCTTATATAAACTTGGGACAATGTTGTTGATTTCATTGTTTGCTATCTAAATTTTGCCACAGTGCGGTCCTGGTCTACAAAAAGATGCAGACATTATTTACTTTGTATGAACGACGCGGGTGTTCGATGATCATCAGAAGTAACACAACAAAACACTATCTGTGCAAGATAACGAGGATACATTGGAAATTATTTCAATAAATAATCAATTTTTCAAGCTTTATCGATTGCAGTTTCTTTTTTTCTTTAAAAAAGCATTAAATTTACTAGTACTACAATGTGTTGTTTTATCATTTAGAATTAAGTCCGTTAAACCTGAATGCCCCAATCGGAAAGGAACCGACCATTACAATTTTGGCCGATATGTATACCCCAGTAGCAGTTGAGGAAAAATCAAAACTAACATGACAATTCAATGTTGTATGAATAAATGTCAGGTTAAATAGATACCTTTGCTTCTGTCCATGTTTTTTTCAACTCCAAGTGCGTATAACAATGAGTTTTGTAGAGATGCCAACCTTGACCGCAAACTGTAGTTGTTAATGTATATAATTACACATGATATAATAGTTAATAAATTTACAAAGTAATAACGATAATGGCACGATATTTTGATAAATAAATATAATATTTCACTTAAGAAGGCTTGGTGTCTTGGCCATTTATAGACTATTTTAATTTCATAAGAAGAAGAACTTTGAAAAAAATTATAGGGAAATTGATAAATTTTCAAACTAATAACATTTTGGATTCTTCTTCTATACAGAATGTTAGTATATGGACAAAAATATCTTATGTTAAAGCTTTAGGCAGATCTGATGGATAATTTATTGACAAACTAGCATTCTTGACGTTTATTAAAGCTGCTCTATCAAACTTTTGTTTTTGATGTACATTTATTAAAATTTTTATTTTCCTATTATTTCAAAAATTGAAATATTAACCAAGACGGACATTTAAAAAAAAAGAATACGCATTCTTGGTAGGTCCACAATACATTATATAGACTTGAAAATACTTTGAAGGCATGGTTAAAATAGCAATTTGCTCGAACCGATATCATTCTGCTTGAATACATCGCGAGTTTGCCCTTTTTACATTAATTTTGAGAGAGCTTATAATATCTTCTTTAATGATAATTTTTTTGTTCTTTTGATTTTCAGATTGACCTTATACGCTTCATTTAATCATTTACAAATATGATCAAAACTTTCTTTAAAATTGGACCATTCAGTATTTGGTTTTTAAATATTTTGCAAATCGGTTTAATTTGATTCATCTTGTTGAAAAACTGAAAAAGAATTAAATAACTAAATATATCAATGTGTTTTAAATGTTTTGATTTTGATATCTTTTTAATTTTCGACATACCACTCAAACGGATGTAAAATTCCCATCCGATGTCTACAAGACTTGTATTAAAAGATTCCTGGATAGGACGAGTTTTCACATGATGGCAGGTTCCTGACGCACTGTTATACAAAAATCCGGCACAAAATGCACATCTACTAGCACACTCAATCTGACTAAGGTCATACTTGGTTTCTAGGAAGTTAACATTGCCAGTGATAGGAAGTAGATCTTTAAAAGTTTCATCTCTCTCAAAACAAAATTTCCTGTTCTGTGCCATAGTATCTCCAACCAAGAAAAAAATCATAAAAACAGCGAAACGTTCGGAAAAAACCCCTAACATAATTATAATGAAAAGAAATGTCCCGTATCTGTGATGAAAGTCAATAAGTGTTGCTAATTATTGCCTCCAATCTTCACGCTACACGTCTGCTGTAGTTTGTGGTTTCACCATTTATATAGCTTTCGACACTGCTGAGCAATCATGATTGGATCTTAAATATCTTGGGTGGAACACCGATCTCGTTTGTATGGTGGCAGTTTTAGCCTCGTACATGTCACTATGCAAAATAAGTAAATGACATGGGAGAAAAATATGTTTACGTTTTAAATAACTATGATGATATACAAGTCGGCGGTCCTTTTGGTTGTTTTTTTTAATTGGGTAAAAAACTTACTTACGCCTGTGTTTTACAGTAATTAATTAAACAAACGACATATTCATGTCAACAAGCGTATTAATTATGTCAACATGTCAACATTTGAAATAATTATTTAAACATTCGACCTATTTAGGTCAACATGCAAGAAAGGAATGTTAATGTATAAGTTTACTCAGAATGAAAACAAATTCACTGATGATAATGAAAAACCATAAATTGTGTGTTAAAAACATATCATGCTAGTGCTATTTTTAATTTCAAAAAAGTAGGTCAATGACCTACTTTTTGAGATATTGGCCATTGAATATTTTTTTTTTAAATTTAAGAAAAGTTCCTTAAAAATTTTACACTATGATTGATATTTTCTAAATTGTAAATATAATACAAATTGCTAAATTCTTTTAAAAATGAGGTACAGTTTATGAATGGCAGTGGAACTAAACAGACACAAAGCATTTAGTTTTCATTCACAATTTTTTTTAATTTTCCATTCCGAATTTCCTCTATCAGTTTTCATATTCCTACCCTTTTTTAATTTAGTTGAACAAAAAACTGAATGATGATAATACCAAATACATGAAGTAGGTATATCGACTTTACTCTGCTTCCATAAAAGTTATATGAGGTCAATGATCAAACTTTTGAGATATGGCGTCTTTTATCATTTTTAAGCATTTTTAAATATTTTTGTAGTGTGTGCCATTCGAATATCTAAGCGAAAAAATTGCGATAAAACCAACAGAAAATATGCAGAATTAGTGTATTATGTTGACTGACCTCTGTTTTGCTAAAAGTCCCACTTTGTTTGAGCATAATTTCATAATATAGTAAAAATATCAAATGGTTTGTCAATAAAAATTCATTACATAACTACTTAAAGTTTTTTGAACAAATTTTACTCATGACATTGAATTTTATTACAATCCGAAAATGAGAACTCAAACCCTGAGTAAACAATGTCCTTAATATACAACGTATTTATATCAAGATCTAAGCTATTTATATCTACAAACAGCATATGAATGATATGTTTGATATATGCAAATCAAATGTCATATGACTATTTTGCATTTGGTATGATTTATGAATGACATCAATGTAGGTAGTCGCCTTAAAGGGATTTGGACACAATTAAGACTCAAATAAAAAAAAATCAATATGGATGCTTTTAATGCTTTGTCAAAATTTGAAAGTCATATATCAATTTACTAGCGAGTTAGAGAGGTTAGAATTCTTTGTTTTGTAAACAAAGCTCGAGTCCTGTTGTTGTTTACATATGTCGTGTATTGGTATACGTTTTAGTCTAATTAGTTTTTTTTTATTGTTGTTTAACTAATTGATGAACATATTGAACCAGTTTATCCTTTTGGCCAATAGTTATTTTGTCAAAAAATGGTTATTTCTTTGTTTTACATTATTTGTATACAAATATAAGACTCAAGCTTTGTTTACATAACAACGACTTCTTTTCACTATATCTTGCTTGTAACATGACTTATAAGTTTGGTGAATCATTCAAAATACACATGTAAACAATGCCATTTTATACATAAAAAAAAAATCATCTCAAATCGTGTCTAGGTCCCTAGTCCCGAATAGACTAATAGTATCATTCAATGTTACGAGTGTGGGATAGTGAAATCCACCGAGGGGACAAGATTCACGGTCTAGGTTGAGGCCTTGCCGAGTCCTAGACAGTGAATTTTGGCCCTGAGTTGGAATTTCACTATCCCACAAGACAATATAAAGCATGTTTTTTTTTCTCTCATTATTTCACATTAAAAAAGATGTCTGACAACTTTCTGTTACGATGTTCAAAAGATTACTCGCGGTTTATCACTCCGCGTTGCTCAAATAGTGCAAGTTAAAATGAGAGCATACGGCAGTTTAACATTTATATATATATATATATATATATATATATATATATATATATATATATATATATATGAGAAAACAGTTGTTATATGTTTGCATGAAAACATTGCTAAAAAATTAACCCTAATACAATAAATGTTTCCAAATATAAGAGCAATAGTAAAATAACTCAATCAGAAGATAAAATCATCTCTTGGTTCAATTGATATTATTTTTGTGTATAAAATGATGCATAATTCATGAATTCTAACTACGATAAAAAGAGGATTCACTGTAGCATAAACGTAAACCGAGTGCTGTTATTTATGTTTCAATTTCATTGCTCAAAGATAAAAAAAAAATGCATTAGTTACCCAGTAAATAATTCTCTATAAAGAAATGCAATCATACTATGTGTGCATAATTCGTTATTTTATAGCATCCAAATTGAAAACAAGAATTAAGTGGTATTTCATTTAAAAACTTTTGTTGTTCTTAAACATTAGATGGAAAAACATATAAAAAATTACTCTTTTGTGTTTGATATGGAACGTTGAATAAAAAGGAAAAATTGATTCCTCTATAAAGGTTTATATTGAAAGTTTTAAAGAAGTGGAGTATTTTTGTAACTGGTCTACCTTTTAAGCATCAAGAGTATAGTCTAATCCACACTTTGCGAAGTGTGCGGGGTCAACTAAAAGGTCAAAAGGGAAAACCCCCAAACTTTTTCCTTCTTTATGCTACCAAATATTTGGGCGTCCTTTCATAAAACCTCTTTGAATTTGATTTATTCCTTCGATGTTAGGGTTGCCCCATACTGTGGCAATCCAAATACACAACGGAAACAGAATTGTATTGGCAAATGACAAACTAACAAACCTCTAAACTACAAAGGCTACGGTGAGATTCCGATGGGTTTTCCCTAAAGATGGCGGCCCAGGAACATAACTTTTGTAAAGTGTGGATTGGTCTATAGTTCTACATCAAAACGCGTTGGAACCTGTATACCTGTACAAATAAAAAGAAAATAGAAAAAAAGATTCAAAATAATATCTATCTATCTATCTATCTATCTATCTATCTATCTATCTATCTATCTATCTATCTATCTATCTATCTACATTTAATTTCTCTCTCTTTTCTATCTATCTATCTATCTATCTATCTATCTATCTATCTATCTATCTATCTATCTATCTATCTATCTATCTATCTATCTATCTATCTATCTATTTATCTATCTGCTAAACATCTACATCTAATTTCTCTCTCTCTCTACTCTGTGTCTCTCTATCTCTACTCTCTAAATGTAATAATCTCTCTCTCTCTCTCTCTCTCTCTCTCTCTCTCTCTCTCTCTCTCTCTCTCTCTCTCTCTCTCTCTTTAACAAATTATTAGGCTTACCTTTTTTTCTTCTAAATTTCTAATGTTTCTAATGTTTGGTATGTTTTATTTGAGTGAATGAGGGTTGTGCATTCACTGTATTAAGAAACGATAGACTGATAAAATATGATGCAGTATCGTTTAGGATAAACTGTGAAATATTGATAAATTTATCAATATTTTGACGTACCTTTAGAGTGTACACGTTTTTCAATTGATGTTATTTCAATTTCTTTTTGAATGATAGTTATATGCACTTATAATCAGAGTATTATAGAGATGAATCATTAACAAAATTATATCCAGGGGCATAACAATTTTAATGGTAATCTAACTGCTGTAGAAAAACTGGTAAGTTTTAACAATTCATCAGTTTCACGAAAACATCGCCACAAAACAAAGCAATCAGTAATTGTTGATAAAGGCCTTAGAACATAAAAAAAATTCTACAAGAAACATCTACTATGGGTAACATGTTCTTATTAAGGTCTTCCTTTCCAACAGAGGACCATATTGTTTTCGTTGTCTTCCGTTTCCATTGGAAGACCCTCTTGTTACTGTACGCTTTCTTTATTATTAAGGCTTTTCGTTTCAATTGGAAGACCCTCTTGTTTTTCTACAGGTTCTTATATTGTTTTCTTCATTATTTTCCTCGGACATATTCTGAGAGTAATAACTCAGAAACTCTTTGGTGCATTTTCACTAAATTTGCGAGACCGATAGAGCATCAACTATACCTGCGATAATAACATTTTGAGTTGATGACGTCACTTTCGGTTTGAGATATTGAGGATTGTTTGAATTTTAAAGGACCATTTTGTCCACGTTACTCTTCTGAAACTAGTAATGATAAAAACGTGAAAAGCCCCGAAGCTTTTCCGAGCTCCAAAATGAACATGAGGTTTTTGGCAAAATGTTAATGTTCTGAACAATATGCTACCTTTAAAGTTTTTGTTCTTGGCCCTGGTAAGGAGTCAAAGAGTCAGCCCTAAATGCAATTTTTTCTGATATCTCTATAACGTTTAACAATTCCTGGAGGCTTGTTGAACAAAATATGCTTTTACATTTGATTTTATTATACATCTTTACTGAGCAATAATTTTTTAAAAATTTTAGAAGCAAAAATGTCCATTTAACAGCTGATTATCTGTTCAGTACCAAAATAAAATCATATATTACGTAACCATGGGCTTCAAAGGGCCACAATTTCAAAACGTAGACCATTAATATCTGAAAAATAAAAATAAAGAGACAGTATTCTAGAATAAAATTTGCTCAGATTAATGTTCTTAACAATATGCTACCTTAAAAGTTTTGTTTCATGGCCCCGGTAAGGAGTTAAAGGGTCGATTCATGTAACACTGTTGTTCAGATATCTCTAGAATAGTTACAATTTCTGATCCCTTGTTTTCCTGATATATTGACACTACAGTGTTGGTTAAGAAATTAGTTTAAAATGTAGGTTAAAATTAACTCGTACTAGAAATAATTCAGTCATTAAAATTCAGTTAAACGACCCTACTAATGAGATAAAAGGTCGGCTCCTAAAACGTTCTTTTACAAATATCTCAAGAACGGTAACGAATTTTTAAACTTGTTCAACAAAATGTGTTTAGACATAAATGATCTTTAGATTGATACACAGTAAGGAGTTAAAGGGTCGATTCATGTAACACTGTTGTTCAGATATCTCTAGAATAGTTACAATTTCTGATCCCTTGTTTTCCTGATATATTGACACTACAGTGTTGGTTAAGAAATTAGTTTAAAATGTAGGTTAAAATTAACTCGTACTAGAAATAATTCAGTCATTAAAATTCAGTTAAACGACCCTACTAATGAGATAAAAGGTCGGCTCCTAAAACGTTCTTTTACAAATATCTCAAGAACGGTAACGAATTTTTAAACTTGTTCAACAAAATGTGTTTAGACATAAATGATCTTTAGATTGATACACAGGGGCCAAGCCCGTTTTAACATTAATTTCAATGTAACCATAAATAAAGAAAGGGGTCGAACTCTGACCCAGATAAAAAAACTACCAGCTCGCTTCAAAAGCCTAATAAATCAGTTAATTTTTAAAACACTCGCAATATGCATGTATTTTTCAGAAAAGTAATGTTTGAGATACACTCATGCGGAATTTCAAGTTGATGGGTCTTAAAGTAGCGGAGATATACGTCATTATTCTCTCGAAGTCGCCAGTTTATTTTTATTCGGACATTTACCGGTCCAGGGCTCACGATGGGAATTTGCCTTTGACAACAGCAGTATTGCAACAAGTGTAGAAACATTCGCACTAATCTTTTAAAATCTCAAACACGTTTGTGTAAAAAAATCAACGTTACGTCCGCCATGTTGCCGTATAAATTTTGACACCCGTCGTGTAAAGAAATTTTAAGGCAATCACGTGACGCGATCCATCCAATGACGTCAGACATTCTAGTCCAAGGCAAAATAAAATATAATGATTTTCTCACTTGTTACGTAATTAGTTGTTTTTAGGGAATCAGAAGTCAAAACTTTTATTTGAAATATCTTAGCAAGGAAAAAACTGATTTATGAAAGTAGTTCCGAAGAAAGGATGATCATAATTATGAACTGAAAAGTATCCAAATATCAAAATTTCGATAAACGGCCCTGATTAAGAGGTAAGTGATTCGTTCCTAAAACGTACTTTCTTAGATATTTCAGGAATAATAACGGATTTCTAAACACTTAATGAAGAAAAAGTGTTTAGATTTAGACAACCTTTTCATTTGGTATTAAAAAGGGACTTGCTCCCAAATAAGGGGTCGATAGGGTCGAAAATTTATTTTTCATTCCTAGCTCTTACTTTTGATACAAAATAACTTTAAACCTTCGAATGAGGGCTGTGCTGCCTCCTTTTTCTAGATCATGTCTGGTTGTAGATTGATGTTTTACTTTTTGAAATGAACGAAAGACCTCTTTGTTGCTAGCATTGTGATCGTGTCTAGTTACACTTCTACGTTTTACTATAGCAATTCCATAGATAAAAACCGCTGGCTACGTAAGTGTTTCAGGAGGAAATTGGGATTGAGACAGATAAGGATTACCAGCTGTCCCCTAAAGATATTTGATACACCATTAAAGCAATGAGAGAGAGAGAGAGAGAGAGAGAGAGAGAGAGAGAGAGAGAGAGATATTAGTGTCCATTTGACAAAAAAGGGAATAATTTGAATTCTTATAACTATATACAATACGTTTTTGCATTTAACCTTACATTGTCGGATACCTACGGGTGATCGCATCTTTTGATAAGTAAAAGACGCGCTCACCCGTGGGTATCAGACGATGTTAACCTTAGAGACTTATTAGCTTTGTTTTACTCATATGGATTTTGAAAGATGTATTTAAGAACCCGGTTGTGTTCATGAAAATATTGCAGTCACCTGGCCGGACATTTTGGTGGCCATGGCAATGATTCGTTTGTTTTATCTATTGTAAGTTAAGTTATGTTAAGAAAAAGAATTAAAAACTACGATTTCTTGTTTTATATTTCTTTTACTGAAGACTTTTAGATGTATAGATGGCGAGAAAATAATTCAATTTGTTGTAAATAAACGAGAACAGGCAAAATCCTACCAACGAGTTCAAAACTTGGATTTGTTGACAATAACTTCACGGTCATTGGTTTGAAGTGCATCATGCAAAAAGGTGTAAGATTATCAAGCGAAACGTGTAATATGTTTAAAAGTAATTTATCATCAATCAGGCATGAAGCAAGGCCCCAACACTTTTACTTTACCAGGTTAAATATGGAAATGAGCAGTGTAATTGAAGATGAAGGTATACACCCCCCTGATTTGGATTTACAGGATTTTGAGGAGTAGCATCTTGTCCCCTGGTTTTGTTTTTCAAGATCTTTTGGTTGAATCTGCCACCCCTACACATTCAAAAACGATGATACGTGCCTGTTATAATTATCTTAATTATCCTTTTGCAAATAGAGTTATTCAGATCGTTGTTCTTTAAAAGATGCATTACCCGTGCACCTATTATTTATTCGTCCTTTACACATATACACATGATTTAATACCGAACTATTTTTCTCTTTTGTAATTTTAAATGCATGCCTCTGACACGCTGAATTCTTTGTTTATGTCGCAAACCAGAACAGAAGTTATTGTTAGTTATAACGATATGGAATTCTGCGAATTACTCAGCGCCGTCGATGAAACATACAAAAACGCTAACAAACCACAAATTGTCATTCCTTATCCAGAGACCAAAAAGACCGAAGATCTTATCTTCTTCTTGAAATGTGTCTTAGAAACACGTACTTGGAGCTCAATATAAATATTAGAAACAGACTATAGGATGCAGAAATTTAGATAACAGAAAGTATTAAACTACCAACTATATGATGTCAAATCAAATTCGCTAATAATAGTGGATTTAAAGACGATTGCTTATCACCTTCAACCGCACACAAAATGAAATTTTAGAATTTGTTGACATCAGCAATGCAAATCACAAACTCGAAGTTCACGTTTGAAATCTAAAAAAAAAGCGACCATTTTCTTGACCTGATATCAAGTCATATGTAGAACCAACAAACACTTTTCAAGATCAGAAAAAGCACCCACAGCCTTCTGTTTTTAAAGGGTTAATAAAATGCAAATACATCAGACATACAAGCAATACCAGTGATCTTTGTATTCTATCTACAATTCCAACGGATTTCAAGACAGACCTATCAAAGAGAGGTTACTCTGGTAAGGAAATAAATTGCAATATTTATGTAATGGAAACACAATAGAAAAAATTGATTAGAACAGATCCGGAATACCAGTGATCCTTGTATTCTATCTACAATTCCAACGGATTTCAAGACACACATCTATCAAAGAGAGGTTACTCTGTTAAGGAAATAAATCTCATTATTTATGAAATTGAATTTTTTTTTCAGAAATCAAAGTACTGAAGTACTGATGGGAGTTGATTTTATCGATTATTATTTATCTTATAATCATCGATATGTTAATTTGCTTGGCAAGTTGTTTATAACCTGTATTTGAATTACGCACATTTTTATAATATGAATTCTCAGACTTGTCCGACAAGAATTTCGAGAAAACCTTTAGAATCATGTTGTGGAATATTTAAAAATAAAATTGATTTTATCAAATTATGGATCGGTATTCGAAATATTTTCAAAAATTGTATGGATCCAACCAATTATAAACTCTAGTCTCGTTCAATCAGATGCTCGGCTATCTCCGTTAATCTCCAACAAGTAAGAGATACCAGGTCACGTGATAGCTTGATGATGCGACCTCTCAATATAGACTGACTCTCTGCTTGTTGGAGATGTACGGAGACAGCCGATCGTTAAACGAAACTATATTGAACTCTGGCGTACTCCAAAAAACTTCTAAATTGTTCGTACGATTTAAAATCTGACGATTTCCAATGTATTTATAAATAAGTTTCCTTTAAAAGAAATGTTTCTGTGTACATTATATGGAATTTATCGATTATGTTGAAAGAACTAAGTCTTGTCAGCGGTGATGATTTGTGCTTAGGTCCAAACATTGTTTCAGTATCGGTTTGCCAGAGTAACTGCATAGGAGAGTTGATTAAAATCAACTCCGAAAAAGTAATTGATTAAAAGAGATCCGCAATGCAACCAATGGCGCCAAATGTCATGATTAACAAGTATAAACCAATGTATTAAGGCTCTTAAAAATGCATTCTCAAATATTGGAATGTCCTTAAAATTGATGCAATATCTAAAGAAATATTAACCAATGAACCTATCATCTCCTACATTAAACACAAGAACATAGGTGAGATGATAACTCAATGACGCCTACAATAACGTAAAAATGATAATAGGTTGACACCTGATTAGGCGGACCTTAAGAGTAAAAATCAAATATAACTCTATTAAAACCTCCGAAACACTCTATGCATCCATAATAGCAATATAACGTGTACTCATAATAACAATATCAGTGTATAGCGTGTACTAATAGTAACAATATCAGTGTATAACGTGTACTCATAATAACAATATCAATAGATAACGTCTACTCATGATAACAATATTATTACTTATTAGGTGAGTTACTGACTCACTACTTTATTGGGTTGATCAATCTCATAAATGGCGAGGCCAAGGCGAGCCGTCTATGAGATTGATCAACTCAATATATTTTCGTAGTGAGTCAGTAACTAACCTAATAAGTGTTTTGTTTTCCCGAGGACTATCAAGCGACATATTCATTCACAAATAGCGGTGATCTACGCAAAGCCATGTACATTAAGACGCCTTACATCTCGTCCAGTTAAACTCATTTAAACTCTTAAAAATTATCAATACCACCTTTCAAATACACTTTAGAGATCCTTGCTTCACCCATATTACTTACAATGTTTTGTTGCTGTTCAATTTTAAACCTCTGCAGAGATTTGAGCAAATTTCGACGCTGCCATTTTGCTCTGCTCCAGACACAACAATGTGACGTCCAAAGGGCAACAACTCGAAATATTTTAAGGACTTACTGAACACGATTTCTGTGTTAAATAATATGAAATATCGAGACGAGTAGGTGATCACGGCCATATTGCCTAATGTAAATCCTCAAAGATCCTACATAGAGATATATGAGGCAATCACGTGCCATGTTTAATCCAATGAAAGTGTGACATTTCAGTCCGAGGGAAAACAGCATTGTATAACGTGTACTCATAATAACAATAGCAGTGTATAACGTGTACTCATAATAACAATATCAGTGTATAGCGTGTACTCATAATAACAATATCAGTATATAACGTGTACTCATAGTAAGAATATCATTGTATAACGTGTACTCATAATAACAATATCATTGTTTAACGCGTACTCATAATAACAATATCATTGTATAACGTGTACTTATAATAACAATATCATTGTATAACGTGTACTCATGATGTGGTCTAGAGTGTCGGGTCTTGATTATTTACAACAAGGTTGTTTGATTGAAATCTTTTTTTTAAAAAGGTAACAACACATTATTGTTAAGTCGATAAACTAATGACGACTTGTCAGATAAAAATATAGCAACTGTTTATACATTCTGTCCGGTTTACAATTTGACTTTTCAGAATTAAGTTATGTAAAAAAAAGCATGTTAACGTCCGCTGTTTGCTGGATATTCGTGTATATATCGATTTTTAAGGTTTGTGTAAAGTTTGTGACAATGAATAAGACAATCATTGCAAATGTATATCCCAGTCGAGGAAATCATATAGTTTGATTCACAGCAAGACAAGAGTCTAATAATTGAAAGAAAGCTGTAAGGAGAATGCTTTACACCAGTAAATATGTGTCATTTTACAAATTGCCGATGATTTATTAAAACAAGATAAGATTTCTGGCTCCAATTAAATAGAGCAGGAAAACAGTATCACATCATGTTTGGCATACATAACATTCAGACATTGATATCATAGAAAGTACATAAAAATGTCGATTAAATAGGAACAAAGGTGAAAAAAAAAATCCAAATTTTTCGTGATCTTGGAAGTCGCTACAGACATTTCTAGTATTTCCCCTCTATATTGAATACAAAGCCTTTAAATCGCTGAACGAGGAAAATTCTAAGAATGTCTCATACCCGAGATATGATCCAAAGTATGATATATGTCTGCTTGGTCATTTTTAATTTGTTGTCGAAAAATGTTAGTCCAAAAACTTCAGGTAATGACAAAACCTACGTTAACGTCGGCCATTTTGCGAATTCATTTATAATTATGGCCAAGTACTTTATATTCAACGTTGAAAATTGAACCCGGGTCAATTTTTAACCGGATCAATATGTTATCGTTACAATGAGTACGCGTAGGGGTAATGCATGATAAAGTCGATCACTTCCAATTGGTGTTATGAAGCCCCCCCAATTGTGATTTTTTAAAAATTGATAATTGCGCCACGGGATAAGCGCTTAATGCTTTCAAAGTGAAATTGTTCACTTTATTCCAATATTCTTTCAAGCACTATTTTTGCGAGATTCGCGAGAACTTCGTCACTGCGAATATTTCACGCCACATTCTCGTCCTCAAATGTTTCTGAGATAGGATTATCAAACAAGTATACATCTTGATCACAAAAAAGTGGTTGCGAAATTTAGTTTACTTCCGGTTAATGGCGAAAAAAGTCGTTGAGAGTAAAAACTGCTTTACAATAACCCTTAATATTTTCATCAAAATTGACAAAAAAAGTTTAACTGCTCAGTTGTTAATTGTAAATAGGAAATCAAGTGAAAATGATTGATTGTATTTATGATTTGGAAAATATTTCATGTAAAAATGTACTTTTTCTCTACAATAATCAATTTACACGTTATTGATGCAAAATATTGCAATGGAACGTTATCAGATTTTCCAGCAAATGAGGGGGATGATTGTTCACTAAAAATTATTCACTTTGAAGTGTACAGTTCTTTGTGCATTTGAGCCTGATGCACTAGAGTACACGAAATAGCTTAGTGAATTTTAAATCCAAAACATAACATATCTCCCTACTAAATATTCACTTTCTAAATTACCATCCTGTGTTAACCAATCAAATATAGTAAAAAGAATACTTTAATATGCAATGATATAGATTTCTGGGTTTCAAAAAAAAAAAAAAAAAAAAAAAAAAAAAAAAAAAAATAAAAATAAATAAAACATATGCCTCTCTCTTTCAAATATCCCATTTCTTATACATCAATCAAATTATTTCATAAATGTAACAGCGGATTGCAAAGTAAACTATTTCTAAATTTTTAAATAAATGTTTTTAGTTATAATGTATTCAAAACACACAATCCCGTGATAATCAATCAACATTTACAAAAATGTTGCAAAGGAGAGCAAAGGAAATCATTTTCTGGATTTCAAACAGAAAGTTACTTGATCTTTTTAAAGACTCAATATAAACAAATTACAAATACAACTGCTTGCATTAGGGAAAAAATAAGAATTTAAATAGAGTAAAATTTACTTACTGATCTGTTGCATCAAATTATCTTAACATCAAATGCTCTCATTCTCAGAGAGAGAAAGTAAGAGAGAGAGAGAGAGAGAGAGAGAGAGAGAGATTTGTAAATTTAGAAATGTGTTTTTTATCAAGAAGCAAATTTTATGTCAAATAGACAAACAGCTTAAAAAACCCAATGTTTTTAAAAATATTTTTTATATTTGCTTGAATGATTTATGATGATTCAAATGGATTCCACATTAAATACAAAGACAACCAACCTTTAACACATATGTCTCTGAACGTAACAACGAAAACGTCACAATAATAATCTTGTTTTTTTGTTGAATTATATCTGTTTTTAAAAAATATATTTTGCACAGGTTATATACTAATATCATATATGTCATTGTTTTTTCACTATATAATGCTATAAAAATGAATTGTAGTCAATGCCTGTGATATTAACTCGTCCGAAAAATATTGACCGGTCAATATGTTTTTAATACTGACCGATTAGGAATAATATCTAAAGAATATTCCCTCTATTTAATAAATCGCTTTTGATTCGTTGATTCGTAAACAGTGACGTAAATTTGAGACTCGAAAACAAGGTGACGTCATAAAAGGCAATCAGTCAAGGAAATAAAACAACGTATGCTCAATGGGACGGTTTGCTGTCATAACAGATAAAATGATTTGCAAATTACTGTGAAGTAAAATCAGGTAGAACATCTGGAACTTAATTACTACGGACAGCGGAATATCACCAGTGACCGTTTGATGCCGATGATTTTTTGAAAATGGTATTTGTGCAAAACTGAATTCATGAATTTTATTGTTGGGGGAAAATTACGGTGATATGTTTTCAAATACTTTATTGTTTTTGGTTTTTTTCGTTATGTAACAAAACAAACGTTGACTGTGTTTTCGGGCAACATTAAGAATATTAGCTCCCTTGGGAAAAAAATATTGCCTTCAACTTTGCGCGGGGCACTCGTCCCTCGGGGCCTAATACAATCAATGTTGCCCTCAACCTAAGTCAAAATTTGTATACTGCTACATTTTATTTCATTTTTATGATATTTAGTTATTTTTAATCAGACACCCTCTCTGAGCAGTGTTTCAAAGGGTTGAGTAAACAAAGAGTCTGGGTAAACGAGACCAGTTTACAATAGTTCTGCATAAACACATGATTATTTCTACAAAATGTAACATTACTATACACCATGTCAGAAACTTTCCTATTTCAAAATTATCTGTCTGCTGGCCGCAGGTAATAATGGGTCTTATACACCCCTGTGAATGTGTTCTGAAATATTTTCTTTATCGTTGCTAAGTATGTAATAAATTCAGAGATGCTCAAATGAAAGTTCACGAGACTTTACCAAGATTTGTTCAGTTCCTATGAAATTTCTAGTGGAAGTATAAGTTTTCGGATAATATTCTCAAAATACATAAGTACTGGTCGTTTTCATATCATATCCTTCTTTGATTTATGTTAAAACATAAAAAAAATCTATTAAGATGTATGTCTTTTTTTCATCATGTAGAGGTTATTCAAACGAAACGATGATATTCAGAACAGAGTAATCGTTCGTGTTCAACCACTCTACATGTGGTTGAAAGTATAAACATTGGGCTGCTTAATAAAATCATTTGAGGGTTTTGGCGTGCAATACCATGCTTTTAAAAAAAGAATGGGTGTCTGTTTTGAATAAAAACTTAGTATATCGAGCTATTTTCAAAGAACATTCTGCATAAAATATATAGTCTGTTTCACTATTGATGCTATTACTAGGTCAGGCGCGGATCAAAAATTAATCCTAAAACAGGGGACCGCTGCTAGGCATGTTAATTGTTGCAACAGCTGAAAAAAAACCCTATATTATCTATTGTCATATTTATTTCTAGAACGCGTTTTATCCTGTAATTAATTAAGATGAAGTTTAAATTCAATAAACGTCTAGATTTTATATTTGACTACTACTACCTATAGATTCTATGAAATAGACTTTAAACACGAGGCACGAATTTTACTGCGAAACTGAAAGGGTCAAATAAAACCACGTGGTCTAAATTTAAATGACAATAACATTCGCAGGGGTGTTATATAGCCTGCAACAACTTCATGCGGTTACAAACTGCTTCAATAAAATCAAAGAACTGAAAGTATTCCTTGTAGTTGGACAGGGTGTAAACTCAGTTAGAAGCGATACCACTCGGAGTGGGAAGATTAGTTTGTTTGTTGTTTTAGAATGTTTCACTCATAGGCACCTCTGCGAATGTTATTGTCATTTAAATTCAAACCACGTGATTTTATTCGACCCTTTCAGTTTCGCAGTAAAATTGTGCCTCGCGTTTATAGTCTATTTCATAGAATCTAGTTACCTGTAGTCAAATATAAAATCTATAAGTTCATTGACTTTAAACTTTACCTTCATTAATTAGTAGATAGAAATTGTTCTAGAAATAAATGTGACAATACAAAAAATAGTTTTTTTATGCTGTTGCAGCAATTAACATGCATAGGAGATTTCCATGTAGGATTGTTTTTCGATCCGCGCCTGACCTAGTAATAGCATCAATAGTGATACAGACTATACTATTTTATGTAGAATGTTCCTTGAAAATGGCTCAATATACTAACTTTTTAAGCAAAACAGACACACATTATTTGTTTTAAAACATGGTATTGCACACCACAAGCATCAAGCATGGCTATGATTGTATTAAGCAACCGAATGTTTATATTTTCAACCACTCTACACGTGGTTGAACACGAACGATAACTCTGTTCTGAATATCATCGTTTAATTTAGATGGTGAAGTAAGACATACATCTTAAAAAAATTTCATGTTTTAACATAAATCAAAGTAGGATATGATATGAAAAGCGACCAGTACTTACGTATTTGAGATTATTATCCGAACACTTATACTTCCGCTCGAAATTTCACAGGTACTGAACAAATCTCGGCGAAGTCTCGTAAACTTTCATTCGAGCGCCTCTGGGTTTATCATATACTTAGCAACGATAAAGAAAACATTCCAAACACATTCTTAGGGGTGATATGGAGACGCGACCACTTGCCGATCGAGGGATGCACATACGTATACTCGGCATCAGGGGAATTGAGCATCGAGGTATTTTTGTCGGTCTCATCCGAAGAACCAGTCTCCATGTCCCGCATGGATTTAAATCGGCGACTTTAGGGATCAACTTCTTAATCTGCGACTCCAAGCTCTAACCACTGTGTCACACAGGCGACGGGAAGTTTTATGACTGAACATTATCATTACTTAAGATGCAGTTAGCTGTAGCAGATATTCGTAGTGTTGTACCAAACTTGAGAAATTGTTTTAAAAGCATTTGAATATAATTAAGGTAAAATAAAAGTGACCATAAATATGTGTATTATCTTTTAACTAATCTGTCTTCTGCCTCACATCCATTGGTTTTTAAAACAAGAGACCCATGGGCCACATCGCTTACCCGAGAAACAACAGACATGATAAAATCAGATTTATCCAGTCATATACAAAATATCTGAACAATTTAGTAAGATATGTCCTTTATGAAAAGATTTTAAAATTTCCTCAGATATTCTTATGGTAAAAATTAAGCCTCTTTTGTACCTGTGTGACTTCTTAGTCACATTTATTATTGAGCATTGTAGTTCTCAAAAAGTTCAAGACCAAGAAGACCAACTATTTATGTAAACAATTAAGAATCATTAAATTTCAAGATTCTTTTATGTAAATAATACAATATACTATTTCCGGTACATTTGAGTTTTTGAAAATAATCAAATTTATTTCCTATTTCGAAATTTCAATCTCTCTCCCACTAATTGTTGCCTCATTCTACCCCCGGGAATCATTCATTTCGAACAAATGTGAATCTACACTACCTAAGGATGCTTCCATACAAGTAACAGTATGTATAACAAATTTCTAGGGGAATATTTTTAAATAAATTAATTCTGATTGTAACGCCTCATTTGATTGGCTAAACAAATTCATATATATCGTATAACATAACTTGCCTACGTCACAGTAAGACGCGCGAGCAAAACGTATTAATCCGCTTGCAATTGACGTTACGTTTAAATTTTGTACAAATTAACATATTTTAACTAATTAATGGGCCTTATTATCTAATAGTTTATAAAGCGTAAACTGCCCCAAGTTATGTTATACCGTATAACATAGGTAGAAATTAAATTCATTCCTTAAATATTTTTCTCTATGTATTCTTATGTAATTTTTTATTCTTCTATTGTGGCCATACGTACTCCAGAGGATCGTGATAGTTTGTACAAACTTGAATCTTCATTACATGTACCTGGGGGTGCTTCTAAACAAGCTTAATCTTGGCTGGCTAATTGGTTTTTGAGAACAAGATTTTAAAAGATATTTCTCTATTAATTCCAATATAAAAATTCGACCCCCATTTTGGCCCCATCCTACCTCCCGGCGATCAAGATTTCAAAAAACGTGAATCTAAACTACAGAACGCTTCCATACGAGTTTCAGCTTTTCTGACTAGTAAGTTTTTGAGAGATTTTTAAAGTTCTTCTTTATAAAATTGATGTAAAATTTTTGACCCTCCATTGTCGCCCCAGCCTAACCTCAGGGATCATGATTCGAAGAAATTTTGAATCTACAATACCTGTGATTGCCTCCACATGAGTTACAGCTTTTCTGGTCATAAGGTTTATGAGAAAATTATAAACGGTTTTTTGATTAATTTTCTGTATATTCTTACTAACATTTTGTAAATATTCCACCCTCATTGTGGCCCAACCCACCCCAGTGATCATGATTTGAACAAATTTGAATCTACACTACCTAAGGACAACCAAAAAATACCAACAATTTTAACAATTCTTAACTATCTCGCCTTTAAAAAGGAAATGAACCTTTATTTGAAAAAAAAACTTGATGGATGCTTTGTGCCAAGTTTGGTTGAAATTGACCAAGAGGTTCGTGAGGATAAATTTAAAAGATGAAAAGTTTATGAAGACAACAACAACAACGAAAGAAAAAGAACAGATTTTGATCATTAAAGCTCACTTGAGCTTTCGGTTTAGGTGAGCTAAAAATGCTTACTGACCGATCATTTTATTGCATTTTCTTTATTAGAAGTAATAACTTCTTAGAAGTCCAAAATGTGAAAACTTTATAAACAGACGGATAAAGGACAACAAATGATTAGAGAAGCTAGCTAGCTTGATCTTTTAGCTCATGTGAGCTAAACTTGAAATATAAACCAGTGTATTTATACACTGTATAATGTTTTATTTGACTACGCTCTTTTACCATGACAAAATAGAACATGGGGAGAATTAACCGGATATTCTAGGGAGTAAACAGTTGATCCAGACTGAAAAAGATTATAATCCTGAAAATCTTGTATTTATTTAAATATGCAAGATCCATAACTATTTTCTCCATAGTTTAATAAGATTTTTTTTACTAGGCAAAGCAATAATATATTTTAACCAGGACAATATCCGAGTTCTGTTCTATTGTGTAAATGAAATGCTGTGGTGCATTTACAAGTGTCAGCTAGGTAAAGCTCCGACAGACAAATAAACAGTACATTAACCCATGTTCTGGAAATTTATATGTTTTATCATCAGGAATATATGCTAAAAATAGTTATATAAAACTACATTGAAAATAACAATGAATTTGGAATACATGATCATTATTGTTGTGGAGTCAGAATTAAGGATGACGTTTACTCAGAATGAAAAAAAATTCCACTGATGATAATGAAAAGCCATCTATTGTATGTTATAGACCTTTGATTGTTGTGTTATTTTTTACTTTCAAAAACGTTGGTCAATGATCTACTTTATGAGTTAATGGCCATTGAATATTTTTTGAAAGATCAAGAAAAATCCTACAAAATTTTACACTACGATAGAGATTTTTTAAATTGTAAAATATTACAAATAAATAAACATTTTAAACAATGAATTACAGTTTGTGAAAGGTAGGGGCACTAGATACAAAGCAATAAGATTTCAGCTTCAATTCTTAAAAATATCAAAGTCCGAATTTCCTCTATCAGTTTTCAAATTCCTACCCATTTTTGTTCCAACTTTACAAAAAATTGAATGAAGATAATACAAAAACATTTATAGTATTAAACTTCTTATATTGACCTTATTTTGTTCGCATAAAATTTATATGAGGTCAATGATCAAAATTTTGAGATATGGTGTCTTTTTTCATTTTTTAGCATTTTTCAATATTTTTACAATTCGTGCCATTCGATTGATTTAATAATAAAGTGAAGTAAAACCAACAGCAATTATGCAAAATTATATAGGCTAAATCATAAAGTTTTAACTTTTAATATTTTAGAACAAGTTTTACTCATGACATTAAACTTTATAACAATCCGAATTTGAGAACTCAAACCCTGAGTAAACAACACCCTTAAGTTTCTTTACATACTGTGAAGGTAGAAAAACCATTAAATAGAAATTTTATATGAAGAAGACATTAATCATTCATGTTAAAATTAATATTTAATTCTTTTATTTTAACAGTATTATCAAAAAGACATCCCTGAAAACTTTTTTCAGAAATATCAATAACTTTACTGGTGAACCAATTCTTACTACGCGGCAGACAATGCAAATAGACTTCGCACCATATTTGGATATTTCGCACCACTTTGTCGATAGTTGTTGTGCATGTTTTCCGTTCGTATCTTTTTCAATGTTTACAGATGGAGCCACACTACAAATGAGGTCTGTTACGCAAATTACGGAGATATTTAGGTTCTGTATGATTCAGAATTACTTTGAACGAGATCTAATATTCTTAATAAATTTAAAGTATTGTTACATTTACTTAAATTCTAAAAAATCAAGATAAGATCAGTTCAGAAAAAATTGACATCAACTATTCTGTGTCGGATGTTTATACATGGCTATATTGAATATCACAAGAGTAAATCAGCTGACACATAAGCCCCACTGACAGCCACTATATAATCAATACATATTACTGCGCTTGAAAAGTGTGTGATGACCAAGGGTGATTGAACATAGTTAAACTCCCAAAACTACATTAACCAAAAATATTTCTTTCACAGATGAAGTTGAAAGTTATGTTACAACTGAAATCATTCCACTGACCATCGCGACACAATGAAACACAGTCTTCATTGCCATTGTAGTCGTTTGGTTCAGCTGGATTCCAGTTTTTGAATTCCACGTTTTCTTTGTTTGTCCACTGGAACACTTCCTCCTTAACTTGGTCACTGGCTCCGATCCACGTATCACAACAAAAGTAATTTGATTTACCTAAGCAACTTTCTAAATGGAAGATAAAAAATATGAGACGTTAAAACAACATTTGACCTTAGTTTTGGTTTCATTAAAATGTAGTGTCGGTTTGAGCTCAAACAATTTGCCCAGAACTGGTTGACGTAACTGAGACTCAATAGAAATGTTTGACATAAGAAAGTATTCTATGAAAGATAACAGGCATTGAACAGTGGTAATCAAGGTCAATCAAATTCGACTCCGATTAATTTTGTTTTGAAGACGACGATTTCTTTTGTAAAAACAGTCATGCTATTTATTAAATGAAGAATTATGAAAGTTTACCGGGTTCTTCCAATGCTGGTAATAAATTTTCTTTTATCCATTCGTTTTCCTCCCTTGTTTCTATTTGAACAAGATAGGCACCGGAACAGGCACAAATATCCTGTAAAACACAGTAAAAAATGTGGTTATTTCGTTTTCTTACCATAGATGGTTTTTGTATTTAAAAGAATTGACAAGAGGAACCAAGTTCAAAATGAAGATATCCTCAACGAAACGCGTCAAAAATTTCTGCCTTTGATACTCTACACGTAATGAGATTTCATGCAAGAAGAACTGTGAAGCTTCAAATGTCAAGTTTTTATAGATTTAAAAAATATACATTTACCATTCTAATTTCATAAAAGGGCGTTTCAAACGATATCAGTTTTACTATTTTGCTGTTTATGAATTTTAAAGTTCTTTGCAAGTTTTCCACACTTTTCCCACCTTAATTATTTTTGGAAATGGAAAGGTGGAATTTATGAAAAAAAATGTATAAACATTTGAGTTAATAATTTTAAACTTATCCTTCCTTACCTTATAGTTTAGTATCAAATAGAACATTCTATCGTAAAAAAAATCATCTAAAAAATAAAACCGTTTAAACTACTTAAAGGTTAATTTTGATGCCCTTTTGGTAATAAAGTGTCTTAAAATCTATTAATCACTATCTAGCTATCAATTTATAAAATTAAGAAGATGGGGGTGGGGCGGGGGATAAAATAGCGCAAATACCCATTCGGTTACGTCGTTAAATACAAGTTTGAATTTACTTTTTCAAATTAAATCTATTCGAATATATTATAATAGAAGTTTGTGAAAACACAATTTCTAACTATATTCAGATTTTAATATATTTATGAAACGTTAAGGAAAAAATTATTGCCTTAAATTTTGTTGGTACCGAACCCACAACATGAAAACCCTGCCATTCCAGACACAACATACAAAGAAGGCTGTTTAAATACTATGTGGCCACGAATTTACGGACTTGATTTATTTTTTTCAAAACGTTCAACTGATTGGATACATAATGATACATGCATTTTTAATGTATATTGGATCATCTCTCAACGTTTTTGTTGATTGAAGTCGGTTTGTTATCCCCTTATTTAGACTAGGAGAAGATATGGAGCACAGACCTACTCTATAAAAGAAAAGGCCTTGAAGTTCTAAAATTTACAATATTTGGAGGTTATGATACGTATACACCAGTTTGAGTCAACTTGACATATTCAAAGTATTGAACATATTTAAAGGTAACAAATTGATATGTTAAATATGAATAGTCTTGAATATTTAAAGAAAATAACAGATTAATTACTATTTTATATTTTAGTATCCTATATCCTTTTGTGTTTAGACATTTTTTCACGCCTCATCCACCCATATTAAAAAATAGGAATTCCTACTTTTTTTTTACATTGACCTTTATAAGTCGATTTAATTTGAATCAGTATTTAAACATTTTTTCATACATTGTGGATTGAATAACAATCTTAGTTTGGTTGACAATATCATTTATTTTATGAATATCAATTTTAATTTTTTTTAGATGGTTTATATTACCGAACGGATGGCTTACTTACAATATATTTCATAATGTTTCATCAAATAATATATAATATCTGTATCGTAGCATATATAAAAACCTCAGTTTTTACTTACAAAACTTATCTTAATAAGTTTTCTTACGATACCTTTGCTTCGGTCCATGTTTTATTCAACTCCAAGTACGTATAACAATGAGTTTTGTAGAGATGCCATCCCTGACCGCAAACTGTAAATGTAAAAAAAATAAAATATGTTATAAATTTTATGATATTTAATGAATAGAATTTTTTTTCTAAAACCTTAATGATATTAAATTAAATATTTAGATTTTTGAAAAGTAAAATCACGATGTTTAAAATATTTAAACTTAAGTTTATTAAAAATGTTTGGTCAAATTAATTTGTTTTAAGAGCACTTTTACTAAAGTTTCTAATTACAAACGTTTAAATGTTAAACATATCGGAACTGAAAAAGAAAATATGCATTCATAGTAAGTCCTTAGTATGACACTTCAAGTAAAGTATATTGAAGAAAGAACGTTATAATGTATAATAAGTTCATTTAATTAATTTTGCGAGCGAGAGATTATTTAATCCTACTTTTGAGATTTAAACTAATCAATTTTCAGATTAACTTCATAAGCTAAATGTGTTCCTTTTACCATTACTTTATTTTTATCTTCAAAATCTGACACACCAGAAGTTGGTCTCTAAATATGTTGCTTATCTATTTGATTGATCTAAAAATAAACAAAACGGGGGAAATCCACATCCTTAGGAAATCTTTAAAAGCGTTACAATATGTTCTATTCAATCTTTATTTCTTAAAACGATTTTTTGCAGTATATTACGTATTATTTTTTATTACAAAACTTATCTTACTTATAAAGGTTCATTTGACAAACAAGATCTTAAAATACCACTTAATCTGTTATAAAGATTCCATCCGGTATCTATGTGATTCTGTTAAAAGATAGTTTGACGAAGGTTTGACTTTTTTGCTAAATAAAACACCACTCTTAACTAACTTTTGCTTTTACGTATAATCTCAATTAAAGCAAAAAAAAAACCAACTTCTTTGGAAGTTTTAAATTTGTTAAAAAGTGATGTTGTCTGAAAATTTTATTGAACTAATTTTTATTTCTTTAACACTTATTATTTATTGAAGACTTTATCTCGCTATTTAGTATTGTTTACATACCATTCAAACTGTTATAAAGCTCCCATCCAATATCCACACGAGTTCTATTAAAATCTCTCTCACCAAGACGAGTTTTCAAAAGATGGCAAGTTCCTGTCACCCTATTGTACAAAAATCCTGCGCAATATTCACAACAACCTGCACACTCAATCCGAGTAAGGTTAAGCTGTGTTTCTGTGTAGTTAACACTACCAGTGATAGGAAGTAAGTCTTTGAAAGTGTCATCTTTCTCGAAATCAAAATTTCTGTTGAGTGTCATAATATCACAAACCAAGAAACAACTCATAAAAACAGCAAAATACTCGGAATAAGTCCGTATCACAATCATTCTTATATATTGTTGAATCTGTGAAAGTTTGCAAATATTGTTTGTGAAAATTTGTGGTGATCGTCTAACTACACCCTTCCAGTTTGTTGCTGTACCATATGTTTAGCTTTTGACTTTCCCAAACAGTGGTTTTTATGTCATTAATTTAATACAAATATCATTACAAACCAACAGCCAACCAGAAACTTCTGTTCTGTGAAGGGCGTAATTGTTTCACCATTTTGTAATGATTCGTCAAACACTGACTGTGGTCTAAATGTATGCAATGTTACAATATCAGTGATAGGAAGTAGATCTTTGAAAGTATAATATCTCTCAAAATAAAAAAATCATGTAAAGTGCCATGATAACAATAACCAAGAAAAACTCTCATAAAAACAGCGAAAAAAATCCCTAACAGAACTACCCTTTAACAATACTATCAGTGAAAGTTCGTTGTTTAAAGTTTAAAATGATTATTTAACTACAATCCTAACACTCTATGGCTCGTCCTTATATGTATTTTATCACAATTTCAAGCAGTTAATTTCAGAAAACACATCTCATTGGAAACAAAGAGCTTACCATAAAACTTAATATTCTTCAATATCCATTCCATTGGAAAGCTTCGATCTGACGTCAAACAACTGTAACTCTCTTGACAGGTCCATACACTCATGTAGCAGTAGAGGAACGACTAAGAACAACACAGCATGTATCTACGTCTCCTGGAATAAGGGGATAGATAATCGGATATCTTTTTCGACTACTGCTCCTTCTTATGAATTAATGGTTGGAAACATAAATAATGAAAGTAAGGATAACACTCAAAGGAGTCCGGAGTAGTGTCTGCGCTCAAAAAATTATGCTTGAAACATTAATATGAGACCCCCGTACAGGTACATGAACAGGCTATGGTACATGTACTTGGGTGATCGCAGACCTAAAGTCCTCTTTCTTAAAAATCTACAGTAAAGATCTAGACAAATAAAAAAAATTCACAAATGATGCAAATGATTGCAATGTTATATGTTTGCAAACATCAAAGTATAAAAGCAGAAGTAAGAGTTAGAGGAGTCTAAGATTAGGGTTAAGACTCTAAACTGAACCTTAAAATGCGAACACTAGACTCCCTGACAGGTACATTAAAGGGCTATGGTATATATCTATCTATCTTTTCTGGACCTACACATGTGTCCACACTATCCACACTATCATTATATAATGATATGAGAATTTAGGAATTAATTTCTTTTTTATGTATTTAGGGTTACAAATACTGATTGTTTTTTTAACACATTCCATAAAAGCCCCGGATAGCATCATATTTCTTAATCAATATATTGGTTGTATTTATAACAATAACGGTATAGTCTTCGAGTGTTGATTAAGAAAGCCACTCTGATTGACATGATGTTTCATAAAATAATAATGAAAAAATATATAATATAATTTTTGTAATGACTACAAAAACCTAATTTTAAACTTCGATTGAGATAAATAATAAGAAAATTCAACATGAAATGAGGAAAACCTATAAAACCTCGGCGGAATGTTACAACTTCTTGTAAAAGTCATGTCACATATATAGCGTTTAAAAAACGCTAGGATTTCCAAAATATTCAGGTGCACTCGTACCGCAGAAAAAAAAAAATAGTAGAGAGTACAATGTTTTCCCTCGTAAATTGTAGAACCAAACCTGTTTTCTTATTGTGTATGGAATGGACAGAGATGCAGAAGGAAGAGAACCTGGCATGATGGTAGATTTGCTTTGTGAGTGCACATAAACTGAAGGTCGATGTTTTTGAGGTTGCAAAATGGATTTGGATACGTAGGAAAACACAGACATGAACTGTTTTTGCTACTACGACAAGTGAAAATATATATTTTAGTGATGTTTTAATGGTGTCCACCAATACACACTACACTTTGTGACTAACTATTCCATGATCTTCTACAAAAATTGATTTTATAAAATGAAAACGAATGAATAAAACATGGCATTGAAAAAAGAAAAGTAAGTATGTTTTGAAGTTTAAACGTATCCTATTATTTATTATTTAAAATAATGCATTTTCACTACAAACTTGTTTTTTTCTAACATAATTCGGCTAGCTTGTGTACATAGAAAATGTAGTGACCTAGATAATTTAAGTGCTAATGTGACATCTTGACCTAGTTTTGCTGAGATAGAATTATTTGCTGAGTCTTATCAAGGAAACATTTGCAAATGTGAATATACAAAAATGTATCCTACGAGTTCTTTGTAACTAAAAAGGATATTCTTGAATGATAACCTATCATTGTTTTAGGTCATTGCTTAACCAATATAGATCGCAAGATTTCATGACCATCCATACCTCTTTGCAATTAAACAACCGTTCTATACATCTTGCTTTAAAAACAAAAAAGTTACGTTGACAATAAGGTGTTAAAAATAACTCTTCTTAGTTCCCCAAAATAGGCCATTTAAGTATAAAATTCATTTCATGCTAACAGAATGCATGTTCCAATTTAACTAGTGGTGACAATCTCTAACCGGTTAACCGATTACTCGGTTGAAACTATCGTAAACGGTTACAAAATCAGTAATCGGTTACTTGTATAATAAAAAAGTATATTTTAACCTATTTCAAGATGAATTATACCTACTGTCTTTCGAGACTATTATCAAATTAAGGACATAAGACCCAGGTCATTTCTACAATAGATTTTTTGTCCAATTTTGTATATTATGTTAATCAGTTAATGGTGAGTGATATCAATAAAAAAATAACATGATCATCGACTTCCTTATTTTACTGGGGGCGTTTCTAAATTTCGCTACAAAGATCCTAAGATATAAGAGAGAGTAAAGGAAATTTTCTGGGGTGTGGTATACAAACTGATATTTTAAAACTTCTGCGATAGATTTTTCATTCTAATTAAATTGTTATATGAAGAAGTCTATTAGCTTACTGATAAACAGAAAAAATGTAGGTCGTAGACCTAAATTTATTGAGGGGTTGTGTTAAAAGTTCTCTGCATGGATCATTTTTCTTCAGAAATATTATTGAAAAAAGGACATATTTAATTATTGCCTGACATTACATTAACTAATATAAATATAAATATTGTCAGGGTATGGTATAAATTCAGTATCTACCAGATAAAAAGAATAAACTGCCTTTGGACGTTTTAAAATCAATAAACGGTGGAAATATAACGGACCTCTCGTAAACAAAGGAAATTCGGGCTAATTTTTTTTATTTTAATTTTACTCCATTAATAATATTTTGGCATCACAAATTAGGTTTAGAAGAATGAAAACTTTATAATTTTCTCTTATTCTGATGTACGTAATTAAGACAGTCATATTCATAGCATATGCGCGGATTTCTGTGCAGAGGTGCGAAATCTTGAATTAGGTTCGTCGTCCTTTAATTTAATCGGAGACCGTTAGGACCACGGCTCAGCTCTTCAATAAAATGTTTCATTAGGTATTAATTAAAATGATTAAAACAACATGTAACAACCTTGTCTGTTTAGTTATTCATAAAATAATAGTGAATGATATAAAAGACAACAGCTGAACACTACATGTAACTGCCAGTGGCGTGTTTGGTCATGACTTATTTATTGAAACATGTATTTTAACAACCGACCTGCCACCCAATTGGTGAGCAGGTATATGGCTGCACAATAAATCAATCAATTAATCAATCAACTATCACACCAACAATCACTTGTTTAATCAATAAATATAAATCAATCACATCGGCAATAGAATTGTTCAATCAATATATCCATAAATCAATCAAATTGTTTGATCAAACAATAAAAATCAATTACATAAGCAATAGGATTATTGGATCAATCAATATAAATTAATCAATTGATCAATCAATATCAATCAACATTGTCTATTGATAAATTGAGTCAATAAATAATCAGTGGATCAAATAGTAGATAAATAGCGCTTTGCTTGAAGCGGGTTAATGGCTAGGCTAAGTAGACCCTGGGCACAGTTGACCACTTATTCCCAAGCTTTGTTATATGTTTGCAAACATCAAAAAATAAAAGCAGAGGAGTCTCGGATTAAGTTTAATACTCCAAACTGAAGCTGAAAATGCAAACGTGCGCCTCCGTGATAGGTCCATACCGTGAAATCCTGTGGGTCTTTTGTTAAAAAAAAACTGTTTAGATAAAATCAAAATATTTCGACAATGATGCAAGTGATTGCAATGTAATTCTTTTTTTTAAATTTTGCATTCAAAGAATTCATTTATATTGATTCCTCTCTTTGATTGTAGCATTCCCGGGACATTATGCAATATTAATCTAAAATGATGCAGTAGATGATGTGGAATATTTTGCTGAATTTTAAATGAACTGGAAATACATTTCTACTGATACTATTCCGTGAAAATAGATCAAAATAAGGCAAATCAGATAAAGGATAGCAAAAAAATAATTTGCTGAATTTCAACGAAAAACGGGATATGTTTCTTTCCTTAAAGTATTCATTTCAAATTGTTACATTCATTATCAAATCAAATCAAAAGTTTTGCGTTGCAGTGACGGATGATACAGAGTATTGGACTATCAACATTTTCTCAATTCTAAAGTTAAAAATCATAACAAGTTTTTAGATGTCTATATTTTTTCTTCAGATATCTATCTATCTATCTGTCTATCTGTCTATCTATCTATCTATCTATCTATCTATCTATCTATCTATCTATCTATCTATCTATCTATCAATCCATTCCGGACCTACATATGTATCCAAACTATCATTGTATAAATACAATTATATACATATGAACTACTTCTGGTAGACTGGCATATGTATCAATATAAAAAAACGTATCAATACATAATATGATATAAGAATTTAGGAATTAAGTAACTGCATGTTCTTTTTTATGTACCATGGAATACAAATACTGGTTATTTTGTTATAGAGGTATGCGGCGATATTGTACATTTGAGAATAAGACTGTAAACATTTTTTAAATGGCTTGTCTCTGCCCAAAACTGGCCAAAATGTCGCCAAAGATAAAAAAGCAATAAATATAAAGTCCTACATGCAATTTTGTTTGAAAAGTATGCAATCAATACCAGGACAATGCCATTTAAATTACCATGAACAGATGTTGAACTGCGCAGCTACAGACTTATTTACGTCCACCATGTTGCCGTATAAATTGTTACGCCTGTCGTGTAAAGAAATTTATAAGGCAATCACGTGATGCGATCCATTCAATGACGTCGAGACATTCTAGTCCGAGGCAAAACAAAATGTAATGATTTTCCATCGTGTTATGTAATGAGGTGTTTTTGGGTCAGAAGTCAAAACTTTGAGTTAAAATATGAAAATGAGTAGTGTAATTGAAGATAGAGGTATATATCCCCTGATTTGGATTTACAGGATTTTGGGGAGTAGCATCTTGTCCCCTGGTTTTGTTTTTCAAGATCTTATGGTTGAATCTGCCACCCCTACACTTTCAAAAACGATGATACGTGCCTGTTATAATTATTTTAATCATCCTTTTGCAAAAAGAGTTATTCAGATCGTCGTTCTTTAAAAGATGCATTATCCGTGCCCCTGTTATTTATTCCTTCTGTACACTTAAACACATGATTTAATACCGAACTATTTTTCTCTTTTGTAATTTTAAATGTATGCCTCTGACACGCTGAATTCTTTGTTAATGTCGCAAACCAGAACAGAAGGTATTGTTAGTTATACCGATATGGAATTCTGCGAATTACTCAGCGCCGTCAATGAAACACACAAAACACACTAAAAAGCGAACAACCTATAAATTGTCATTCCTAATCCAGAGACCAAAAAGACCGAAGATCTTATCTTCTTCTTGAAATGTGTCTTAGAAACACGTACTTGGAGCTCAATATAAATATTAGAAACATACTAAAGGATGCGGAAATTTAGAAAAAAAACAATGCATTAAATTATCAATTGTATGATGTCAAATCAAATTCGCTAATAAAAGTCCATTTAAAGACGATTTCTTATCACCTTTAACGGCACACAAAATGAAATATTAGAATTTGTTTACATCAGCAATGCATATCACAAACTCGAAGTTCACGTTTGACATCTCAGAAAAAAGCGACCATTTTCTGGACCTGATATCAAGTCATATGTTAAATCAACAAACACTTTTCAAGAACAGAAAAAGCACCTACAGCCCTCCTGTTTTTAAAGGGTTAATAAAAGGCGAATGCATCAGACATATACAAGCAATACCAGTGATCCTTTTATTTTATCTACAATTCCAACGGATTTCAAGACACACCTATCAAAGAGAGGTTACTCTGGTAAGGAAATAAATCGCAATATTTATGAAATGGAAAATCAATAGAAAAAATTAATGGATTAGAACAGATCCGCAATGCAACCAATGGTAACCAAATGTCATGATTACCAAGAATAAACCAATATACTGTGGAATTATTAGATTTCGTGGTGGCTCAAACTTCGTGGAATTCGTGGGTACCTCTCATCCACGAATTAACATCCTCCACGAATTAATAAATTAGGGTATAAGAGTCATATTTCCTTTGTAGGTTAAAGTGAATACACGAATTACGTCCCTACGAACCTGTAAAATTTAAGCAATCCTCGAAAATTGGCCCCCACGAAATTTAATGATTCCACAGTATTAAGGGTCTTAAAAATGCATTCTCAAATATTAGAATGTCCTTAAACTTGATGCAATATCTAAAGAAATAATAACCAATGAACCTTTCATCTCCTACATTAAACACAAGAACATAGGCGAGATGATAATTCAATGCCGCCTACAATAGCGTAAAAATCATAATAGGTTGACACCTGATTAGGCGAAGTTAAAATCAAATATAACTCTATTAAAACCTCCGAAACACTCTATGCATCCATAATAACAATATCAGTGTATAACGTGTACTCATAGTAACAATATCAGTGTATAACGTGTACTCATAATAACAATATCAGTGTATAACGTGTACTCATAATAACAATATCAGTATACAACGTGTACTCATAATAACAATATCATTGTATAACGTGTACTCATAATAACAATATCAGTATATAACGTGTTCTCATAATAACAATATCATTGTATAACGTGTACTCATAATAAAAATATCATTGTATAACGTGTACTCATAATAACAATATCATTGTATAACGTGTACTCAAAATAACAATATCATTGTATAACGTGTACTCATAATAACAATTTCATTGTATAACGTGTACTCATAATAACAATATCATTGTATAATGTGTCATTTTACAAATCACCGATGATTTATTAAAACAAGATAAGATTTCTGGGTCCAATTAAACAGAGCAGGAAAACAGTATCACATCATGTTTGGCATACATAACATTCAGACATTGATATCATAGAAAGTACATAACATTCAGATATTGATATCATAGAAATTACATAACATTCAGACATTGATATCACAGAAAGTACATAACATTCAGACATTGATATCATAGAAAGTAAATAAAAAATGTTGATTAAATGGGAACAAAGGTAAACAAATGAAATCCAATTTTTTGTGACCTTGGAAGTCGCTACTGACATTTCTAGTATTATCCCTCTATATTGAATACGAAGCCTTTAAATCGCTAAACGAGGACAATTCTAAGAGTGTTTCATACCCGAAATATATTTCAAAGGATGGTATATGTCTGCTATTTCATTTTCAATCAAATTAAAATTAGACGTTCTGAATCCGCTACCGCTTCTCAACGTTGTTGAACGCAAGGTCAATTTTTAAACGGATCAATATGTTATCATTACAATGCGTACGCGTAGGGGTACTGCATGATAAAGTCGATGACTTCTGATTGGTGTTCTGAAGACCCCGAAAATTGATATCTTTTTTTTTTAAATTGGTTATTGCGCTACGGGATAAGCACTTAATGCTTTCAAAGTAAAATTGTTCACTTTATTCCATTATACTTTCAAGCAACATTTTTGTGAGATTCGCGAGAACTTCGTAACTGCGAATATTTCACGCCACATACTCGTCCTCAAATGTTTCTGAGATATGCTTATAAAAAAGGTATACATCTTGATCACGAAAAAGTGGGTGCGAAAATTATTAGTTTACTTCCGGTTAATGGCGAAAAAAAAGTCGTTGAAAGTAAAAATTGCTTTACAATAACCCTTATTATTTTCATCAAAATTGACAAAAAACTCTTTCTGCTCAGTTGTTAATTGTAAATAGGAAATCAAGTGAATCATGAAAATGTATGATTGTAGTTATGAATTTTAAAATAATTTATTTTAATATGTACCTTTTCTCTGCAATAATCAATTTACTTGTTATTTATGCAAAAGATAGCAATGGTACATTATCAGATTTTCCAGCAAAGGAGGGGGATGATTGTTCACTGAAAATTATTCACTTTGAAATGTACAATTCTTTGTGCATTCAAGCCCGATGCAGTAGAGTACACGAAAAAGAACTTGCTGAATTTTAAATCAAATCCCTATTAAATGTTCACCTCCAAAATTACCATTCCGTGTAAACCAATCAAAAAAGTAGTAAAGAATAGCTATGCAATAATATCGTTTTTTGCGAAAAAAAAAAAGAATATAAAGTTCCTTGATCTTTTGAAAGATCTCAATTTAAACAAATTACAAATACAACTTCTTGCATTGGAAAAAATATTTAGTATTTTGATAGAATAAAATTTGCGGAGTGATCTGTTGCATCACGCATTTTAACATCAAATGCTCTCATTCTTTCTCAGAGAGAGAGAGAGAGAGAGAGAGAGAGAGAGAGAGAGAGAGAGTCTTATTAATAAAGAAAGATGCAAATTGCAATTATTTTATGCTATATAAACTTACATGTACAAACTTTGAAATGTTCAAAAACATATTCAATATATAAAGAATGATATCAGAATTTCATTATGGATTTCTTATAAAATACACGTGACAAACATATTATCTCCAGTTGGATAAAAAGCACTCAAACATCACGATTTTCCGATCAATTTTTAATTCATTGGAATAACGTTACCTTTTTCGTGAATAAAATGATACATTATGCATCAACACTTCTCTCAAAAGTGAACATAAATCGGTTGGAGCATAAATATCAAACGATATCTGAAAGAATAGTTTTTCATTTATTATTCATATTTCTTATGTTTTTGTGCAAGATAAAACTTCACGAATTATTGGTATGATGTTCACAATTTTAACGATCGCCCATAGGAATTAAGGGATTCTATTTTCGTATCATCAATTATTTTTCTTACATCCAAAAAAAAAAACAAGCCGCCAAGAAACTCTCGATTTAAAATAAGTTCATTGAAATTTATCATTCTTTCATGATATATTGAAAACACTTTTAACATAAAACGATAAATAGAGAATCATCAATGGTAGTCAGCAATTTAAAAAAAAATTTGTAAGAGGTGCATCATTTAACATATACATTTTTAATGTCATTGTACAATATACATTACAAAATGAAGTATTTCAAATAAAACCATGCATATGGAATATTTGTATTTAAATTAGTTCGAGTATCGCATTACGTCACAATCAGATGGTAGGCTGAGGTACACCATCAATTTGAGACTTACTTGCACGTATATTATCTGGCAAGTTAAAGCTCGCAAAACGGGAATTTAACTTTAATCTATTTATCATTATATATAAAATATGTTCACATAAACTGCGTTAAAATAATGTACAATTTGCATAACAATGGTTTGCTGACAAAAGAATTCAAGAATATTGTTATACGATGATTAAGAATGCACTGCCAAAAAAACCAATTGATTTTGCAAATGAGTACTACTCCGGTATAACTGCAATCATTTTTAAAACGTGTTGTCAATCAAACCAAAGTAAACCAATGCCAGTTTATTCTGATGAAACATTTTGAAATATGTTAAATACTTTATGTAAACTAAGAATATTCAATTGATGGTTTTTTAGTGATACTTTCTTCAGAGAGGAAAGGTCCCAATTCTATGTTATAGATCCACCTCACTTATATTTTCGAAGTCTAATACAGACCATTGATATTATTGTAAAGCTCTTATGCTATATCAATACAACTTTTGTTAAAGAACCTCTCGTGTAGAAGAGTATTCCAAAGATGGCAGATTCGCATTTTCTTGTTATACATCAATCCTGCACAAAATTGGCAAGTGGTAGCAGTGGAAGTGTTTCTACATGTACATTTGTAAAAGAAAACAATCACCCAGCGCAACCGTTAATGTGCCATTCTGTAAATAACACCTCTAACACATTTTTAACAGTTTTAGTTTCACGCAACGTCGTAAAAAGAAAATTCACTTTTCCAATTTGTTCGAAGTAATAGCTACATTAAATATGGCTCAAGTTGCTCAAGTTTTAATACCAATAAATACATGTACATTTCACAATGTCCACGATTAAGGAGCATCTAAAAAGAACAAATAGTATTACAGAGCCTACACGTTGTTTTTTCAAATTACAAATGTTGATTCAAACTAAACATCTGACACTTTTAAAGTGGCTTCGTGACTCAAAAGAGATGTTTTAATTCTTTTCTTTATTTTTGGTATGACATAAAAGATAAGAAGGCATCCAAAATTTCATCAAACGGAGGGTTTTGGGCATTATAAGCCCTCACATATCGGTTAACAGGTCGTTAAAACTTATCCGGAATTACACAAGTTAAAAAAAAGACTTGTCTTTGGACAAGCATTTGTTACATAATTCATTACGTCATTCTGTTTTCTGATAATGGAATAACAGGAAAGAAATCATATGGTTATTTGTGCTCGACTTCTGAAACTCTCAGTCAACCAGCAAACTGACCTGTGCAAATGAAAGATGTCTTTTCTCGTCTGTAAAAGAAATATTACAAATGCTTGCGTATTAATGCATCTAAAAATAGGTGCACGATTTTACAAAACGATCCTGAAAGGGTTAACCATCTCGTCTAAATGTAAATAGTAACAATGTAATATTCAACATGCAATTTCAGAGTAAACGCGGATTTGTCAAAAATACTTTCGAACTGAGCATGAACATATTCATTTGAAAAATGAAAATGTACTGCAAATTCAAAAGATTTGATGAGGTTTTAATATTGATTATGGAATTTGTACAATCATATATAAATCATGAGAGAACCGCCTTCGGCATTATATGTTACGAGCATCTTACCTTAATGATAGATATTTTCCCGCTAAATTGGGGTGTCAAAAAATATTCAAAATGGTCAATCATCATAAACCCTGAAAATTAAAATTGGAATTTGAACTTAACAAATTTGAAATTTTGAGTCCGTGCAGACAGATTATTCGTACAATTCAAAGGTTAAGGTGGTCAATATTTGTTACTTTCAAAGATGCGTGCATGTTTTACAAAGTGTATTATTTTCGATGTGCTTTGATGTATTTGGCGTTTGAAACAAACTCTGACCTGCAACAAAGTTTCTTGATGAATATCATAACTCAATGATGTCTTTTAAATATCTAATTTTAATTTCAAATCAACGAAAAAAAAACAAACATTCCAAAGCCAAGGAAAAAGGCCGCGTAAATTAGTCGCGATGCAAAATAAACATGGATTCGGTCATCACGCATTCAAAAGAATGAAAAGAACCCCAATAAAATTAAAAGCCTCTTATGCATGTAAAGAAATTCATTTCATCTCCTGGCACATAGAATTAAGACCAGAAAAACTACCAAATTACCTTAAAATCTAATAAAATAAATGAAGTTATCGATGTATCATATAAACTTCTCAAAATACAATAAAAATGTATTCAAATGTGATTCAATGCCTAGCATAGATAGCGGTTAATTCTATATAATAAGATATGAATTTGGTGTCATTGACAATAACAAATGACAAAACATTCATTTGTTATAAATCAAGGTCATAAATAAATAGTTAAAGATAATAAACTGGTATGCCTTTTAACATTGTAGATATCAAAGTAAAATCAATTATTTTATATATATTTACAACGGACTAAGGTTAATAAATTAAACAAAACATATACATATATGCACTTTAAAATAGTCGAAGTTAGTATTTGTCCTTTGATGAAAGAACAAGCAGTTATTGTGGATCATATTTGATCCATAGGTCAAGATAACAAACCAAAAGTGTAATGAATTATTGCGATGTGTTGATTTATAATCACACTTGATTAAAACATGATCTTTTTGAAAGACATTGATGATTAGTAGTTTTGTAAAAAAAAAATTTAATCCATACTTTTCCAAAGTTCAATGAAATGTTAAAAATATGAATTTTATTTTCCAAGCAATAGAAGAAAATTGTATGAAACCTCAAAGGAAAATCAAGTCATAAGATGCCTTTATTTTTAGACGACTGAATAATAATTCATATAAAAAAAACAACAACAATGAATTACAATGAATCTTAACAAAACAAACCCAAATTTGAAATTCACTTTGAATTAGATCAATAAATTAAAATTAAAAAAAGGAACTTCACTCAATATAGAACTGAAAGAGGCATTTTCTGTGCAAGAATTGCCAAACATATTCAAGTTAAGTTGCATAGAAAGAGTTGTTTTCGTGTACACATTGAACACGAGTGTCATATCGAATTTATTATCAGTGCTTTCAATTGTACATGTGGACACTAATTCTACATTAAAAAAACAGTAAATAAGGTATAATATTCGCATCTACCGAAAATGATCCATTCTATTTCCTACGGAAATTTTAGTTAATTCACAGTTCTATAGAGACTAACAGGACTGATACCGACACGTCCCATTCATCGACTGGTCGAAACCTACAGCGTCTGAAACTGACAGGAAATCGTAGGAACTGAATTCTACAAGCCCCATTTATCAATTGGTCGAAACCTACAGTGACCTAAGAAAAATTACGAACTGGACGAAATTGTCATGATGAATCAGATTCAAATAATCATAAGAGATGATTTGGCTGTTTCTTTTATCTAACGTACTGATGTACATTAGCAGTAATTTAGTTGAGTTTACTTAGTTTTTATAATTACTAGAAGATACCCCGCGCAAGCGCGGGAATTAACACTTTACACATTTTTATCATACAATGTTTAATACGTTGAACCATATTTTTGTTCATTTTTGTATATACATGTACTTTTTCCAACTTTTTCCTTATCTTATTCTTTACAATTGAAATAAAAAAACAAACTGCATTGTAGGATATTCGGAGGAGCGGGCAGGGATGAAAATCTAAACTGAAATGGATGATATATACATGTATGTGGCCTTTATCCTGTTTGCTGCAGCTGACTGAAACAAATAAACTTTTTTATTGTATTTTTTTTATATCAGTGAATGGGTATTAAGTATATCTCTTCTCTTAATTTGGATCTTTTGGTCAATCTATAATTTTCAATATAATTTGTATTACTCTCCCAAATAAGAATTTCTGACAATTATTTCTGACAAAAAACCGTTTTGAAAAACATTCGGGGGGGGGGGGGCATCCCCAACTTATAGACGTAGAATATACACTATTCTGTTCATTAATGTTTACAATTTAATGTCTTAGGTTGACAACCAATCTGTCGTGGTATAAAAAAGTATGAAATTAAAACACGCTAGGTCATGCATTAATATCCATTTGCAATCATATTTTGGACCAAATTTGTAAGATTCAAAATATCTGGCCGATGGTTAACTCGCCCTACACTTTCCGTCATAATGTCAATTAATCAATCCGTTTCTGGGCACCCCGTTCTGGAAAGATCTTTCCATTAATACTAAAATTGCATTATTTGTTCCATTTTATTTGTTAACTTCTTGAATTAGTAGAAGTCCAATCCAAGGTATCTGTCCGCGATGCATGATGAACTCGTCCTTCACTTTTCGTTAATTAGGCAATTCGCGTTCTTGGATACTCCGTTCTGGAAAGTTCCCAAGCGAATGTGAATCAAAACTAAAATCGCCCACTAAAAAACGAATTGACTCATTTTATTTATTCAACAATTGTGAAATCTTAACTTCTATGTATTCTCTAAATTGTCTCACAGTAGATATATTCACTCTATACGTAATCATTCAATATTATTTCATTGCAAGTATATATTCTGATCGAGACTATCCATGACTTGGATCCGCCAAAGCGTGTCCACCACCTTACTGTCATTTTTGCTATTTCGGGCTTGTTTATCGAAAATGAAAGTAGTTTTTTTTTAATATTAATATTACAATAATAACTTATCAGTTAAAATTCAGTTATACGTTACGGACATCATCCTACATGTGTTGAAATACCAAATGTGTAAGAAAGTACTCTGGTGCAGACATTTAGTAGTTTATTTGCAAAATGCCTTCATTTATAGGTATAGATTTTATTAATTTGTGAAAAGGAAGATGTAAATATAAGCAGAAAAATGTTTTTATTTCTTTTTATTTGTGTGGGTTATGAAGGTAGCGATCATTGCTGAAAAAACCACTAACGCGGTTTATGTACTTTTACTGCATTGTCCACTAACTTCACATTCTGCATGAATCACAAAAAAGCATTTTATTGTTTAAGAATATAGAGAGAAATGATGTCATGTGTCATTTGTATCAAATTGCTTTAAATCAACACTCCAGTAAATGTGGTCTTTACGATTAACCTTGGCGATATAACAAGTGAAGCAAGGAATCGTACTGTAATAATGGTTTTTGAAATATAAATGCCTGTATTTTTTGTTGTTGTTGTTGTTTTGTTGTATATTTCATACCATAATCCAGGTCTACGCTAAAGTGAAGACATTGCTTTGTTTCCTTTTATCCTGATTATTCTTTTTTTACTCAGTTTTGTGGACGCGATTTCTCGATAACAGCATGGACAATTTTAATGAAACTTTTAGAACTGATAGATACTGATCGGAATCTTACTGGAATGCTGATGTCAATATTGTGTTTGAGATATTGACGTTTTAACGATATTTACAGGGTCGGCTTGTCCGGGAATTTTCTCCTAAACGAGCAGAGATACTGAGTCATTGTCATTCCAAACATTTAATATATCCTATTGTATGTGATGGTTGCAACCAGTTAATTTTGGCGAGACGGAGAACCCGTGTGCATAAACAGTAGAATAAAGACCAAGAATATCGTTAAAAAATTACCGAAGGCATTCGTGTATGCGGACGTCGGTGTTTCAAAGTGTTTCCTTTTTAAAAACTTTTACAGAGAGTGTAACAGAAAGAAAGAAAAGAAACTATTTTATTCAAACTTTAAAAGCTTGAATCAACAGAGTGAATGTAACTTAACTGTATTGATATCGTATAGATATTTCAATTTACTGCTATAAATTACGCGGCATTATCCCTCTATAACTATAACTATGACTTCATTGTATTGTATACATCAGCAAAAAACGTTACTGCTGAAGATAATGAAAGCACTAACGTTTGATTTGTGTTTTCTTTCATTTTTAAAATTTTCTTTATATCTATATATAGGCCTTCTACCTAAATTCTGAATTTCATGGACCATTTCATTGAATCAGAGGTTCAAACCCTAGGGCGGGGCCAATATGGCCATATAGTTAAAATGTATAAAATCTTAGAAAATCTTCTTCTTTACTCACAAAATAAGTTAAGAAAAACTAAATGCTCGATTCTGATTTCAACGAAGTTTTCAATATAAAATGTGAAATTCATGGTCCCTGGGACAAGGGTTCAGGCCCTAGGTTGAGGCTTACATGGCCATAGAGTAAAAATATATCAAATCTTAAAGATGTTCAACTCCACTCCCATATATTTGAGAAAAAAATAAATGCATGATTATGATACCCATGAAGCCCTCTACCTAAATTGTGAAATGCATGGCCCCTAGGTAAGAGGTTCAGGCCCAAAACCGAGACCAATATGCCCACATAAAAAAATAATGTACTAGTATTCATTTTTTTGTACTGTCACAGTCATGGGAGATAAAGTCATGCATTGTTAAAATGTTCATAATGCCATGATGAACCTGCATTTTTACTTAGGCTGTTTGTCATTCATTTCAGTTTTTCCTCCATCTTCAAAACAACATGGCAAATTGTCACTCGGCAATATTGAATTAAGTATGTGTTCTATTTTTGGTAAATTTTCTTTAATATCCTGAATATTGTATACTTGTAGAAAAAAAGCTGTGTGCATTTTTGGTGCAATATAAATAAAATTGTGAATATTGTAAAAGATTGACTATTTAAGGCCTGCGGGTCTTTTATTATCAAAAGTTTACAATTTTTGGCCATTGGAGCTTAGAAATAGATAATCCAAGATTCCGCTGACTCTTGTAACCCAACCCTTCACCACCCCACCCTTACCCCCTCCCCAACATTTCCATGAATTTATGTTTTTTAAGCATCAAATAATTAAAGTGGGTTAGTAGTCAGATGAGTCTCAGATTAGAATCTAAATACCAATATGAAGCTTAAAATGCAAACATGAGACTCTGACATATCAAACTATGGGCTATAGTACTCAGGTGACTCAAGTTCTATAAGTCTCTTGGATTTTTTGAGCAACGGAGAATTTTTTAGCACATGATTTTATGTTTGTCTGTTCATTTATTTCCAAATTCAAGAGCAAGAGTAAACAGCTTATAGGAAAATAAATTCAACGCTTGGTAAAATTGGAGTTTTTCTTTTCAATCAAATGATACATAATTCATGAAAACATGAAAATTATTATTTTATAGCATCGAGATGGAAAACAAAAAACTAAAAAAAAAGCGAGTTTGATTATTTATGAAGTTGTATTGTTCTTAAACATTAGAGAGAAACATTTTACCAATAATCTATATTTTGTCTATAATATGAACTTTGAATAGAAATTGATCGTTGTGGGTGTATTAGTTGAATTCTTTCATTAAAAATATGGTTGAAGTGCACAAGTAACACTATCATTATTTATTTCACTACCACATTTTATTTCATTTTTTCATGATAAAATTCATATTTAGTTACTTTTAATCAGACACCCTCTCTGTTGCGTAAACAACAAGTCTAGCTAAACGAGACCAGTTTACAATAGTACTGCATAAACACATGGTTATTTCTACAAAATAGAACATTACTATACATCACATCAGAAACTTTCCTTTTTTTTTCAACGACCGCCTTTTTGCCGTAGGTAATAATACGAGTTATATAGCCTGCAACAACTTCCTGCGGCTACAAAGACTTCATTAAAAACTAGATTAACCAAAAACATATCTTTCACAGATGATGTTGAAAGTTTTGTTACAAATGTTATCATTCCACTGACCATCACGACACAATGAAACACAATCTTCATTGCCATTGGCGTCGTTTGGTTCATATGGCTTCCAGTTTGTGAATACCACGTTTTCTTTGTTTGTCCACTGGAACACTTCCTCCTTAACTTGGTCACTGGCTCCGATCCACGTATCACAACAGCTGTATGTCGTGCTATCATAGCATAATTCTAAATGGTAGATAAAAAATTTAAACGTTACACAACATTTGACCTTAGTTTTAGTTTCAATAAAAAGCAGTGTCAGATTGAGCTCAAACAATTTGCCCAGGATCGGTAGACGTAACAGAGACTCAATAGTGCTTGACATAACAAAGTATTCTATGAAGAATAACAGGCATTGAACAGTATGTATTAAGGCCATTAAAATTCGACTCTGATTATTTTTTTTTTTTAAAATAATCAATTCATGCTTTTCATTGAATAAAGAAGTATGAAAGTTTACCGGGGTCTGCTGGTAATAGATTTTCTTTTATCCATTCGTTTTCCTCCCTTGATTCTATTTGAACAAGATAGGCTTCGGTTTTGTAACAGTGCTCCTGTATATAAAACAAGAAATATGTCTAATAAAAATTTTTTTATCAATATTTTCGACATCACAGTGTTGGGCAGCATTGAGTTAATATCGTGTAAACATTTGGAACGTATCCTGTTTACGTCGACATTTCAACATTTCAATGTTGACCAACATCGAGTTGACATAATGACCACATCGTGTGCCTTCTTTCTTGTTTAGATTGTCGACATCGTCGACAATGCAATATTGATTGACATTGAGTGACGATGTTAATGTCCAAGAAATGTCGAAAATGTCGACGATCCTAACTCGATATAGATTAAACATCGTCGAAGTTGCGATGTGAACGATGTTAACATCAAAGAAATTCTGACAATGTCGTCAATGTAAAGTTAATATCGGTTCAATATCGTACGAAGTTGTGTTGATATTGTATCAATATTGTATACAATGCAGTTATGAAAAAGAAAGATGTATTAAACATGAGTGACAAAAATCTGTCAGACAAAGTAAGAACACGTGTATATTTTTTTCTATTATAGAGTGTTAAAAAGACTGTCCGAGAGTGCAATTCAAAATAAAGATATTCTTGAAGAAAGAAGTCTAAATTTAAAATTATATTTTACATGAAATGAAATTTCATGCAAGAAGATTAATTAACAGTAATAACTCACTTATATAAATATTTACAAAAGATACGTTAATAACTTTGATTTTCCAAGGCGTCTCAAAAGTTATTCATTTTAACTATGTTGATTTATTCAACTAATTTGGATATTCGCAATTTGAATATTTTTTCACACTTTTCTCCATTCACATTTTGTAGTTCTACCCTATTGTATTATAGTCAACAAATCACCAAATTGTGAAAATTATTTTTGAAAATGTATAAAACTTTGATCAAGTTATTATATCAGAGTTAATATTTTTAAAAAATCAATGCATCTTAATTTAGTACACTGTGATATACATTGGCGTAAATTTAAGAAATAAAGCCCTCTAAACTGCTGCTTATACGTTCAATTTTGTGCCCTATTGGTAAAAAAAGTCGATACACTAACACTAATTAATCGTTCTTGAATGACAAATAGATACATTTTTTTATGTTACTGAAAATCAATAAATCACTATCTAGCAATCAATAAATTATCAGATCACTTTTAAGATAAAAAATTCTTTCCTTTTTAGGATTGGTCTGTATAAGTCGATATAGCTGAATCAGTTTTATACGTATATTAATGTAGTATAAATGTATAAAAAGAGCCAAAAACATTTTATGTTATACGTGTCAATCAATGGTGATCCGATTCTCTATAATGATAATTTTAGGGGTTCCTTTTCGATACAGATTTTAATTATTTTTTCCATAATTTTTAAAACAACGTACTATATATTGAGATTGTGTATTTGACCAAATGGATAATATAATCTTGCGCTTGATAAAAAAGGGCTTGATGTTGCATGTATTTGTGAAGAATAACATTTATTTACAAAGAAACTAGTTTCAACAATGAATACTCTATGAGTTTATACGTACATGTAATTAGTGGCAAAGCTTTAAAGAACACTTACTGCTACGAAAAAAAAATGAGAAAGCAAACATATACAATATTTGCTTTTTATTTTTTCCATCATGTCAAGTTCATAATTTGAATTACGTTAATATATTTTATAAAACACGATTTTTGAATTTAAAAAAAACCCTCGTTTTTGCCTCCTTTAATCTGATATGATAATCCATAACAAAGTGATCAGTTTTTGAAGCGTTTTGTAGAAGTGGGATATAAACGCTGGTTTTGTTAGCAATATCATTTATTAATGTTAAACAATTTTGAATTCTAAAAACTGTATATATATCCAGACGGATGGCTAGCTAGTGAGTTAATTTGAAAATGTATATTATACTGGTATCATTGCACACTTGAAAGCCTTCAATTTCTTACGTAGGAAGAAAACGTAATACTGTGAAATCATTGAATTTCGTGGTGGCTCAATTTTCGTGGAATTCGTGGGTACCTCTCATCGACGAATTAACATCCTCCACGAATTTAAAAAAAAGGTAATAAAGTAACATTCCCTTTTGTCAATACAAGAGAATACACGAAATTACGTCCCAACGAACCTGTAAAATTAAAGCAATCCACGATAATATGCCCCCACGAAATTTAATGATTCCACAGTAGATACCTTTGCTTCTGCCCATGTTGCTTTCAAGTCCAAGTACTTATAGCAATGCGTTTTGTAGAGATGCCATCCCAAACCGCAGACTGTAAGTGTTAATGATTATTGTTAAACATGATATAATTCAAATGAGTTTACAAATATTAACGGTAATATATCATGTATATTTTTGTTAAGAAAATCACATTTCGTCATTAAACGGTTATTAAAGTTCTATTATCTAATTCCAAGTTTTAAGGGTTAATTTATTGAATCTCTAATATCTTAGAATTAAAAACATTTCATAACGGAACTTTAAAAGAAATATGCATTCTTGGTGGGTTTACAACATATACAGAGGATTAAAAACAATTCTGAGGGCGCGATTAAAACTGCAATTTGCTCGACCCGATGATATTCTGCTTGAAGTCCTTCCAAGTATACGTTGTAGAAAGAAGATTAAAACTGAACTCTTTAAGGGTGTGAGATAAGTTTTTAACAAAGTAAGATCACCATGAATTTGTCTTTGTTTACAACATTAAATTTGTCGATCGTTTGTAGTGATTTATTTTCCTTTTGATTAGCAGATTTACATGACTCGCTACATTTTTTTGATTCAATTATCACTAAACTTTATTTTATCTTCGAAAACAGACCATGCAGTACTTGGTTTATGAATGGTTGGCATATTTATTTTATAAAATCAACATATAATTAGTAAATTTTTAAAAGCGTCAACATTCTTTTTTTTTTGTAATCATTTATATTTCTGGTAAAAAAAATCTTTATTTGCAGTATATAATTTCAAACTTTAATTAGAAATGTTATATCACTTATAACACTTAATCAGTCGTTCTTAACACGTTTTCGACATACCATTAACACTTTCATAAAGCTCCCATCCTACATCTCGATGACTACTGTTAAAACTTGTCTCGTTGAGAAGGGTTTCCAGTAGCGGGCAAGTTCTTAACTCACTGTGATATAGAAATCCGGCACAATATACACAGCTTCCAGCACATTCGAACACACTAAGGTCATTCTTTGTTTCTATGTAACTAACATATGCAGTACTTGGAAGCAGATCTTTGAAAGTTTCATTTCTCTTAAAATGCAAATTCACGTTAAGGGAAATGATATCACGAATGAAGAAGAAAGTCATAAAAACGGCAAAACGTTTGGAAAAGACCCCTAACATGATAATAGTGAAAACTAGATTCGATCTCGTTGCGAGCAACGAGTGGGTCTTCCGTTCGATTTTTGAATAGATTAGATCAAACTTATCAATTCAAAGATAAAAACGTAGATCTAAGCGAAAAATAGTAAAAAAAAAAATTGCGGCACTCGAGGCTTGAACCCGGGTCGCCTGGGCCATGTCCACGACTCTATCGACTGAGCTACTCGGACTCTCGCTTCAGAACTTTGACGCTTAATTTCTCGAGAATGCCTTGATCGATTTTGAAACAAAATACATATTCTTAATCAGTAAAAGGGTTACTATAAGGTGTAAAAGTTTCAAAAAAAATATTAAAAAATAAAAAAGTCGAAAAATTCAATTTTTCAAATTTCCTTCCGGTGACGACCGGAAGTGACGGCGGACATTCTCGTGACGAGGTACACCAGAAAAACGATAGATCTATCATCTCTGAAAATTTCAGCCTTTCATCTTTACTCGTTTTTGAGAAACCCGACAGACAAAATTGACTTTTTAAAATCGTAAACGGACGATAACTTCTGACCGGAAGTGTTTTTCCAAAAAATAAAAATTATATATCAGCTTTAGATAAAAACACGTTTATATTGAAAATTTGAGCGAAATCGACCCAGCCATCTCCGAGAAATCGTCTGCACAATATCGGTAAGAAAAAAAAAGAATAATAACTAGATTCGATCTCGTTGCGAGCAACGAGTGGGTCTTCCGTTTGATTTTTGAGTAGATTAGATTAAACTTATCAATTCAAAGATAAAATCGTAGATATAAGCGAAAAATAGAGAAAAAAAATTTGCGGCACTCGGGGCTTGAACCCGGGTCGCCTGGGCCATGTCCACGACTATATCGACTGAGCTACTCGGACTCTCGCTTCAGGATTTTGACGCTTAATTTCTCGAGAATGCCTCGATCGATTTTAAAATAAAATACATATTCTGAATCAGTGAAAGGGTCTCTATCAGTTGTAAAAATTTCAAAGAAAAATTTAAAAAAATAAAAAAGTCGAAAAATTCAATTTTTCAAAATTTCTTCCGGTGACGACCGGAAGTGACGACGGACATTTTTTAGACAATAGTGCACCAGAAAAACGTTAAATCTATCATCTCTGAAAATTTCAGCTCTATATCTTCTCTCGTTTTTGAGAAACGTCGCAGACAAATTTGACTTTAAAAAAATCGTTTAATGACGATAACTTCCGACCGGAAACGAATTTTATAAAATTGTTCCGGCGGTACAAACTTCAGATGACAAGGCATCATCCCTGAAAATTTGACTGAAATCGAGCAAGCCATCTCCGAGAAATCGCCTGCACAAAATCGGTAAGAAAAAAAAAAGAATAAGAATAATAAGAAAAGTGAAAAAGAAACAATAGAATAATAGAAGGGTCTTCCGCTGAAGACGGAAGACCCTAATAATAATAATAAGAAAAGTGAAAAAGAAACCGAAGAATAATAGAAGGGTCTTCCGCTGAAGACGGAAGACCCTAATAATAAGAATAAGAATAAGAAAAGTGAAAAAGAAACAATAGAATAATAGAAGGGTCTTCCGCTGAAGACGGAAGACCCTAATAATAAAAGACTGTTTTTGCCTAAATCTTATCTAAAGAGTGTTTTTTAGCTTGTATTACAGTCCAACAACCCCTTTATGTTGAATATTTTAGTTACAAAATCAAAAAAAAAAAAAAAAAAAAAAAATTGGAGAGAAAGAAATAGAGAGAAAGAAGAAATATTAGCTCCGGCGAGGCCTTTGCAGGTGTCATAACAGTATTTCAGCAAAGGTTCACGTCAAAACATGGCTGACGCGAAATAATTCCCGAATTTCTCTTTGAATTTGGGGCGTTTCCGCCCGGGAGAGGAGCTGAATTTTTGTATGAGATTATAAACGATGTGTGAGATGTCTGACTACACAGGTTTGGTAACAGTGCGATGTCATTTGAAATATTGATGCGTGTTTTTGTCTGGAGGGGGGTGAAAAGACCCGAGCTTGATTTTCGTCGTAAATAAATCGAAAGTAGAATTTTGAGGTGTGGATCTCGGATTCGGTTAACGACAATTAGGGGAAGTAAAGTCCTAAAACAATGACTGATGCATTTTGCACATGTATTTCAGTGTTGAGATTTTTTTTCGTGTCGTTTATTATTGTGTTTGACTGTTTTATTTCAACAGGATTGATGAAATCATTTAAATGTAGAAATAACGAAATCAGTAACACGTAATTTTATTCGGTAAAAATTTGATGACAGTAATTTCCACAGTTCTAACATTCATAAGTAGTTCACACGCTATCGTAGATACAGACTAAACGGAAAACAAGAAATATACATGCAACAGAAATATTACGCGGCTGCTTACATCCCTTGTACTGTGTACATTTTAAGTCCTCGTACAGGCTATACTTGCCGCTTGATCTCAGGAATATCTTCTGAATTGTTCAATCCGCTGCATATTTGGCAGATAATAAGAATGGGGTCCGAGGTACATTTACACAAAATTTCATTAGGATTGAGTGAAGGGCTCGGGAGTTAGAATTTTTTTCTACAGTACATGTGAAGCACGCCAATCAAAACTCAAATGTCAAACAATTCATAACTCTCTTAAAAGTGAACGAATTGGTCTGGTAATTAGTACAGTAATCTAGAATGGTACTAGGTTGAAAATAAAGGTCCAAGATGAAAGATTCAGTCAAATCAGTCCAGAAAAACTTAATGATTTTGTGAATAGGGGGGGGGGGGGTTCGGTGCGTGTAGTGTGTACATTTTATTTCCGCGTATAGGCTATAAGCGACGTTTGATTCTTCTTAATTGTTCAATCCGCTGCATATTTGACAGACAATAAGAATGGGGTCGGAGGTTTATATTCACGAATTTTCATTAGAATTGAGTGAAGGACTCGGGAGTTAGATTTTTTTGTACAGTACATGTCAAACACGACGATTGAAACTCAAATGCCAAAAAGTTCATAACTCTGTTAATAATGAACGAATTGGTCACGTAATTAGTACAGTAATCTAGAATGATACTAAGTTGATATTAAAGGTCCAAGATCAAAGATCAAGTAAAATCGGGTCAGAAAAACTAAATGATTTTATGAATGGGGGGGGGGGGGGGGGGTCGGGTCGGGTCGGTCAGTGACTTCTATATTAAACGGAGAATATTAAATTCTAAATATCACATATTACACAATTTTTAAACAAAATACATATGTTAG